>NC_085866.1:5434588-5729588 GCF_034702125.1 Engraulis encrasicolus
ATGGATAAAAAGAGAAGCAAAAAGGAGAAAGAAGCAACTGAGTGCAATCTATTCCCTACTTGCCTGATTACCTCAGAGACGGCAGCAATTAGGAAGAGTGGTCCACAGAGATCGTGCACCTGGGTCAAAGACGTGCAAAATGGCATTGTCATTCAGTGTAACGGATGCCTTCTGCTGACTGTAACTGTAAAAACACGACTCTTTTTATTTATTTATTGTTAAAGGGAATTCATGAAAGCCTTGGCTGTCATCCATTAACTTGAAACAATTTAAAAATCATGGTTTTTTTTGCAATTACAGTCGGCGGAAGGTGTTCGTAACACTGAATGACAAAGACGTCAATTGCTGATCCTTCCCCACCTCTCTCTTCCCCCTCATTGCCTGCCTATCTCTCCACTATCCTGTCACAAAAATATTTTTTTAAAAGCCAAAAAGTCAAAATTGCTAAGTTGAGCATAGCTAGCTATCCTCATACCCTACCCTTCCCCCCATCCTGTCTTATAACTGTCCCACCACACTGCATTGCTTTTTCATTTATCCTTTATTTAGCCAGGATTGTCCCATTGAGACTACAGTCTCTTCTGCCAGGGAGTCCTGGTCAAAATGGCAGCATACATATAGTTCCAGACACAGACAAACACATAGACAAAAAGGAAAATAAATGTACAAAAAACACATTAAGAAGAATAAGTTTACATTAAACGTTTTTTCAGATAAAAAGTAGCCTATGTGCTGCATAGTCAGAAACAATGACACTCCTCTGTGTATACAGTATTATTTTCCCTCTTAAAAGTCTTCTAGGGAGAGACTAGATTTCACTGTGTCCACGGCATGCTGTGTGGTCACAATGACAAGATGGGAATCACGTTCATGCAACAGGTCGCATTAGCAGAAGCTATTACGCCAAGAGGTCGCATTGGGGAAAACTATTACCGACATGACATTAGGAGACATTAGGTGATATTAGGAAGAGCTGTTACGCTAACAGGCACGTGCAAACACACCCACACCCACACACACACTTTCTCCCCCCCCCCCCCCCACCCCCCTCTCTTGGGCACACACACACACGCACACGCACACGCACACGCACACACACTCTCACACACACACACACACACACACACACACACACACACACACACACACACACACACACACACACACACACACACACACACACACACACACACACACACCTTATCACGGTACACCCAGTAGCCAGCATGGCGACAGCAGTAGGGTCATTCCACGCCAAATCAACAAGTGCCCGCACACTTAAGTCTCAAAAAATTCTGAAAATATTACTGAGTGTACCCATGGTACTTAAGAGAAACACTGTTACTTTATTTGAATGTAAGATGTATACTCTCCATGTTACAGCCAATTTCACTGGGGGAGGGGGGTGCCCATTTCGTTCACACTCTTTTTTTTTGTCAAAGTTCACAAGCCCGTAGCTCAAGAACTAAACCTAGTAGGAAGCTCAAATTTGGCATGCTGGTACATAGATAGGAATAGTTTGTTGCAAAACTGTCAGTTTTGGTCTGTATGATCCTGCATCGTCATGGCATTCCCTCAAAGATGATACAAATTGTACTGGAGTTTTTGGCTGTGCTCTGTTTAGGCCTTCAGAAGACATATTTGTGCCCAACATAGCCTCATGATTTTTTCCCCTTGTAGATACAAGTAGGAACACTCTCATAAAAATCTATAAATAGAAAGGAAACCCCATCAGTGTTTGACCAGAAGACCTCACAAGTCTGACAAATCATTTTGGGTGTCATTTTCAGAGCACCAGAACACCTTGTGGGATTGTCCACAGATTTTTATTTTATATTTTTCTTCATTCTCCATGAAGTCTTCTTTTTAAAAATGCCAATGGTACTTGTCTTATGTGATGTTTTCTTTTGTAATTTCCACCCTATACATGGGCAAAATGCAAAAAGAGAGCAACATGATTTCGATAGCATTTAATGTAAAGGCTAAATAATCAAATGCAAATTTTGCCCAGATATGATCACCCGAGAGTCCCTGTGCAGGGGTGCAGGTATCCCTTTCAATTTAAATGATTTCAGGAGCGTTCAATGTGGGAGCAGGTTCGCACACCAAAAGAGACAGTAGGTCAGGCACAAGGAGTCATGTTGTTACTTTTTTTGACCAGCAGATGGCAGCGGAAGAAGCGCATAGAAAACATATTGCCCTCAATGTGCATGTTGCCCATGTTCAGGTTGGAAATTACAAAAGAAAACATCACATAAGACAAGTCTCATTTGCATTTTTAAAAAGAAGAATTCATGGAGAATGAAGGAAAAAATAAAATAAAAATCTGTGGACAATCCCACAAGGGGTTCTGGAGCTCTGAAAATGACACCCAAAATGATTTGTCAGACTTGTGAGGTCTTCTGGTCAAACACTAATGGGGTTTTCTTTCTATTAATAGCTTTTTATGAGAGTGTTCCTACTTATCTCTACAAGGGAAAAAACAGAGCACAGCCAAAAACTCCAGTACAATTTGTATCATCTTTGAGGGAATGCTATGATGATGCAGGATCATACAGACCAAAACTGACAGTTTTGCAACAAACTATTCCTATCTATGTACCAGCATGCCAAATTTGAACTTCCTACATGGTTTAGTTATTGAGCTACGGGCTTGTGAACTTTGACAAAAAAAAGAGTGTGAACAAAATGGGCACCCCCTCCCCCAGTAAAATTGGCTGTAACATGGAGAGTATACATCTTACATTCAAATAAATTTACAGTGTTTCTCTTAAGTACCATGGGTACACTTGGTAATATTTTCAGAATTTTTTGAGACCTAAGTGCGCGGGCTCTTGTTGATTTGGCGTGGAATGACCCAGTATTGTCACATAGTGAACCAGGTGGAAACAGGATCGCTGATGCATAGCTCAGTGAGGAGCGAGGCATGTAACACGACACTACAGTACACACACACACACACACACACACACACACACACACACACACACACACACACACACACACACACACACACACACACACACACACACACACACAGGGAAGCTGACAGGGCCGGAGGAAAACAAAGGGGTCAGTTGTCTCAGGCCCAGGGGGAGATAGGGGGCCCAGAATTCTGTCCGCATCACATGGTATAAGTACAGTATGCCCTTTTACTTGATTTTGTCCCAGGCCAGGCCTGGCCAAAGCTGTCAGTGGCCCTGCACACACACACACACACACACACACGCACACACGCACACACACACACACACACACACACACACAACACACACACACACACACACACACACACACACACACACACACACACACACACACACACACACACACACACACACACACACACACAAACACACGCGCGCCCGCAGACACACAGCATGTCCCATAGACCCAGCATGCAGCCCGTGGCATTTTAGTATACAGTAGTTAGCCATCATCCATCATGCTCATGACAACAGCCTGTGACAGGAGCTGAAGTATGGATGAAACTGATGCTTAGAGTAGTGTAGTATGCACACGGCTATAGGGTCAAAGACGTGCAAAATGGTATTGTCATTCAGTATAACACGGATGCTTTCTGCTGACTGTAACTGTAAAAAATATGTCTCTTTTTATTTAGTTATTGTTATTGGCTGTCATCCATTCACTTGAAACAATTTAAAAATCATGTTTTTTTGCGGTTACAGTCGGCGGAAGGTGTCCCTTACACTGAATGACAATGACGTCTTTGACCCTACAGCATGCTGCTATATATATATATATATGCTGAGGGAGAAGGAGAGACCTGAGAGTGTGTTTATGGGTGTACAGTTAGCGTGTGTGTGTGAGAGCACTCAGGTGAATGTGTGCAAGTGAAGACGCCGTGCGTCCCTGGTGTGCTAGAGAAGCGAGAGTTTCAGGAAGACAAAATGAGTGAGTAAATGTGTTGTCTGTGTGTGTTTGTGTGTGTTTGTGTGTGTGTCTGTGTGTGTCTGTGTGTGTGTGTTTGAGTGAAAAACTCAAATGTCCTTTAAAAAGTGTGTGCGTGTGCGTGTGTGTGTTTGCGTTTGCTTGTGTGTTTGTGCGTGCATGCAAACATGCAGTATTTCTTTGTGTCCATAAATACAGAGGTACTGCACGTCTTAATTAGACGTGTGGATGTGTGTACTTAAGAGAGCTCGTGTTTACTGTAAGGATTGCTTTCAGCACACTGTGGCATTTGTGGTGTGTGTGTGCGTGTGCGTGTGCGCGTGCGCGTGTGCGCCAGTCAGATGAATTTACTAAGTGTAGGAACATATTCCAGCTGAACCAGGAGCCAAGATATCTAAACACAGAATGCCTGTGTGTGTGTGCTTGTGTGTGTGATGTTCACTCCCTGTCTGTCAGACATTGGATGCCTGTTATGTTGAGGGTTCTGCAGGACATGAAACTGCGTGCAGCTGAATTCTGTGTGTGTCCTTGAATTTGCAAGTATGGAAATCGTGTCTGTGTTTATGTTATATTTGTTCGTGCGTGGATTTGTGTCCATGAGTGGTTGCCAGTTTCCACAGAATATGCATACCTGGCTTGTGTGTGTGTGTGTGTGTGTGTGTGTGTGTGTGTGTGTGTGTGTGTGTGTGTGTGTGTGTGTGTGTGTGTGTGTGTGTGTGTGTGTGTGTGTGTGTGTGTGTGTGTGTGTGTGTGTCTGTGTGTGTCTGTGTGTGTCTGTGTGTGTGTGTGTGTGTGTGTGTGTGTGTGTGTGTGTGTGTGTGTGTGTGTGTGTGTGTGTGTGTGTGTTTACAGGAAGTGTTGTTAGTATAGCTGAATCTTGTATAATATTGCAAAAAAATACATCCCCTTTGTGCGGGTTAAGAACACTTGTGGTTTGGGAAGATATGCATCCTGTAAAGTATGTTGTTAGGAAGAGTGTATGTATTTCCGGCAACGGAGTACAGGAAATATGTTAGTAGGAATGTGGGCATCCTCCTGTCCCAAGGTGCTTGTATTGTATATTTTAGTGCGATCTGCAAGGATGTCTTCCTGTATAGGAAGATCTGTACTGCTGTGTGTGTGTGTGTGTGTGTGTATGCATGTTGCCACTGCCAGAGTGAGTGTGTGTTTGCAGGACTACTGTGGATCAAGTGTGTGTAATTGTGTGTATTGTGTCTGTGTGTCTTGCAGGACGATCTGTGTGCACTGCAAGTGTGTATGATTGTGTATTGTATGTCTGTGTGTATTTCAGGAAGATCTGTGTGGACTGCAAGTGTGTGTAATAGTACTGTATATCTGTGTCTTGCAGGAAGATCTGTGTGCACTGCAAGTGTGTGTAATTGTGTTTAATTGTGTGTATTGTATCTGTGTGTGTATTTCAGGAAGGTCTATGTGCACTGCAAGTGTGTGTAACTGTGTCTACTGTATATCTGTATTTCAGGAAGATCTGTGTGCACTGCAAGTGTGTGTAATAGTGTGTGTTGTATGTGTGTGTTGCAGGAAGATCTGTGTGCACTGCAAGTGTGTGTAATAGTGTGTGTGTTGTATATATCTGTGTGTGTTGCAGGAAGATCTGTGTGCACTGCAAGTGTGTGTAACTGTGTGTAATTGTGTCTACTGTGTATATGTGTATTTCAGGAAGATCTGTGTGCACTGCAAGTGTGTGTAAGTGTGTATGTTGTATATATCTGTGTGTGTTGCAGGAAGATCTGTGTGCACTGCAAGTGTGTGTAACTGTGTGTGTTGTATATATCTGTGTGTGTTGCAGGAAGATCTGTGTGCACTGCAAGTGTGTGTAACTGTGTCTACTGTGTGTGTGTGTGTATTTCAGGAAGATCTGTGTGCACTGCAAGTGTGTGTAACTGTGTCTACTGTGTGTGTGTGTGTGTATTTCAGGAAGATCTGTGTGCACTGCAAGTGTGTGTAACTGTGTCTACTGTGTGTGTGTGTGTATTTCAGGAAGATCTGTGTGCACTGCAAGTGTGTGTAACTGTGTCTACTCTGTGTGTGTGTGTATTTCAGGAAGATCTGTGTGCACTGCAAGTGTGTGTAACTGTGTCTACTGTGTGTGTGTGTCTTGCAGGAAGATCTGTGTGCACTGCAAGTGTGTGCAACTGTGTCTATATGTGTGTGTATTTCAGGAAGATCTGTGTGCACTGCAAGTGTGTGCGTGAGGAGCATGCGGTGCGCTCGGTGCCGGGTCAGCTGGAGAGGATGATGATGAAGCTCGTGTCCGACTTCCAGCGCCACTCCATCTCCGACGACGACTCGGGCTGCGCATCTGAGGAGTACTCCTGGGTACCGCCCGGACTCAAACCCGAACAGGTACGGTATCGCCCGCCGGACTCAAACCCGAACAGGTATGGTACCGCCCGGACTCAAACCCGAACAGGTACGGTATTGCCCCCCGGACTCAAACCCGAACAGGTACGGTACCGCCCGGACTCAAACCCGAACAGGTACGGTACCGCCCGCCCAGACTCAAACACGAACAGGTACGGTACCGCCCGGACTCAAACCCGAACAGGTACGGTATCGCCCCCCGGACTCAAACCAGAGCAGGTAGGGGTGTGTGTGTGTGTGTGTGTGGATGTGTGTATATTGGGCCTGGGTACCGCCCGGACTCAAACCAGAACAGGTGTGTGTGTGTGTGTATGTGTGTGTGGATGTGTGTATATTGGGCCTGGGTACCGCCCGGACTCAAACCCGAACAGGTACGGTACCGCCCCCCGGACTCAAACCCGAGCAGGTACGGTACCGCCCCCCGGACTCAAACTAGAGCAGGTACGGTACGGTACCGCCCGCCCGGACTCGAACCCGAACAGATAGGGGTGCGTGCGTGCCTGCCTGCCTGCTTGTGTATGTGTACACGCATCTGGATACCTACCAAACTCCAACCAGGGTATGTGTGTGTGTGTGCATGCGTCTGGATACCTACCAAACTCCAACCAGGGTGTGTGTGTGTGTGTGTGCATGCGTGCCTGCGTGCCTGTGTGCCTGCGTGGTGCGTGTGACCAAGCGAGTAAATGTATATTGGGCCTGGGTACCCCCGGACTCAAACCATGACCCTTTTTCTCAACAGCGTCTCAGTAGGTTGTCAATGGTAAATTGCATTGCAACCAAGAAAGTTGCTAACTTAGTCAGCAACGACGCTGTCGAGAAAGACACCCCAGAGCAGGGTGTGTGTGTGTGTGTGTGTGTGTGCGTGCGTGTGTGCGTCCGTGCGCGGGAGTGTGCAGTGTGTGTATACATGCGTGTATGTGTACATGTAGACGTGTAAGGGTGTGTGTGAATGTCTATGAGTTTGTGTGTGTGTGTGTGTGTGTGTGTGTGTGTGTGTGTGTGTGTGTGTGTGTGTGTGTGTGTGTGTGTGTGTGTGTGTGTGTGTGTGTGTGTGTGTGTGTGTGTGTGTGTGTGTGTGTGTGTGTGTGTGAATGTCTATGAGTGTGTGTGTGTGTGTGTGTGTGTGTGTGTGTGTGTGTGTGTGTGTGTGTGTGTGTGTGTGTGTGTGTGTGTGTGTGTGTGTGTGTGTGTGTGTGTGTGTCTGCTTCCAACATGGTCATGAAACATGGTGTAACTGCATGCTTGTAGGGGATTTCTGGCGCCAGCAGCACCGGTCGGCATTTGGAGCTTTCTCTCTTTCTCTTTATCGCTCTCTCTGTCTCTCGCCCTCTCTCTTTCTCTGTCTCTCTCTGTCTCGCTTTCTCTCTTTCTCTTTATTGCTCTGCGTCTCTGGTTTTTGTTATTCTTGTCTTTCACCTTTTTGTTTTTTTTATTCTGGGCCTGTAGGTGTGAAATTCCTTATCTCACATGACAGGAAGGTGATAACTGTCACACACATATTACCACACTCACTCACTCACTCACTCTGAGAGAGGGAGAGGGCGAGAAAAAATGAGTACAGAGAGAAAGAGAGAAAGGGAGAGAAAGGGAGAGAGAGAAAGAAAGAAAGAGAGTGAGAGAGTGAGAGAGTGAGAGAGTGAGAGAGTGAGAGAGTGAGAGAGTGAGAGAGAGAGAGAGAGAGAGAGAGAAAGAGAGTCAGAGAGTCAGAGAGCAAGACGCAGAGAGAGAGAGAGAGAGAGAGAGAGAGAGAGAGAGAGAGGGAGAGAAAGAGAGGCAGAGAGCAAGACGCAGAGAGAGAGAGAGAGAGAGAGAGAGAGAGAGACAGAGAGAGACAGAGAGAGACAGAGAGAGACAGAGAGAGACAGAGAGAGACAGAGAGAGAGAGAGAGAGAGAGAGAGAGAGATTGCCCACAATTGAATCTGGTCTCTTGTTACTTTCCGTCACTCCTGGCCTTTCAGCCGTATTCTCTCCCGACCTTTTCAATTCTCCTGAAGTGCAGTTTAAGCTATTTACCATTTACCTACTACTTAACTCCCACACTATTTGCTTCCTCTCTCTCATTCTCTTCCTCTCTTTCTCTCACGTTCTCCTCTGCACTCTGCCTTACTTTCTCTTTTTTTCCTCTCTTTCTCTTTTTCTCTCTTCTCTCTTTTTTTCTTTCTCCGTTTTCTTCTTCTTCTCTCTCTGCTGCCTCTCCCCGTGCCCCATAGCAGTGTAAGAGGACGGAGACAAAAGGGAGGGGGCACAGGAAGGAAATGACACTCCATGGCTTTGTGTGCAGCACTTTTGTTTAGTTTTGCACAGTGGACTCAAGGTCAAGTTAAGTGTCCACGTGTGCGTTTGCATGCATGCAAGTGTATGCTTGTGTGTGAGTGCCTCCATACGTGTGTGTTTGTTAGTGAGGAATAGATACAAGAAAGAGACAGTTAAATACGTGTTCGTGTGCGTGTACGTGTGTGTGCATGCATGCGTGTGCAAGTATATGCTTGTGTGTGTGTTTGTGTGTGTGTATGTTGGAGAGGAATAGACACAAGACACGGAGTGAGAGTATGAGAGGGAGAGTTCTGTCTTTCGTTGAGCAGCCTGTGAAGCAGTCATAGTGATGTGTATGTTAGTGTCCCCACATGACATTTAAACACCACATTTTTAAAAAATTCCTGGATTTATTAAGAAACTATTTACATTCTTTGTTTTATATGAAGCCAATAAGTCAACAATATGTATTACTCCATTGATGTAATTAACCTCTATATGAGCCAGTGGCATTTATCTCTAAACTAAGAATTATTGGCCTTGCTATGGCCTAACGGTAGGGCACTGGGTTACTACGCCGACCAAGGTCATTTGTGAAAGTGAAAAAAGTGAAAGCCCATTGGGAAACTCCAACTCCCATTGTCATTGTGACACAGCACTCCACAGCACACTGCACACTGCACACAACGAAATTGCATTTATGCCTCATCCGTGCAAGGGGGCAGCCCTCAGTGGCGCCCCATGGGGAGCAGTGCGGTGGGACGGTACCATGCTCAGGTTACCTCAGTCATGGAGGAGGATGGGGGAGAGCACTGGTTGATTACTCCCCCCACCAACCTGGCGGGTCGGGAGTCGAACCGGCAACCTCTGGGATGCAAGTCTGACGCCCTAACCGCTCACCCATGACTGATGACTTTGCCGATCCTTCCCTACCTCTCTCCCACTCGCTTCCTGTCACCATCTCTAACTGTCCTATCAAATACAGGCAAAAAAACCCTGTAAAAACATATATATTTAAAAAAAACCTGAAATATTTAGACTGTAGTGATACTAATATAGGAAAAAAAGGACAGCAGTTCTCCCGTATTTCTACAGAATGGGTTATTTGTGTGGTGTTAATTAAGGGTGTGTATCTGAAGCTGAACATGCTGTTGCTTAACTAATTGTGGTGTCGTCTTACACTGGAATATTCTAGAAGGCCACATTAATTCCCCTAATCTCTCTGAGCAGTTAGTTCTGCCTGGGCACGCTGTGTGTGTGTGCGTGCGTGTGCGTGCGTGTGTGCGTGTGTGCGTGTGTGCGTGTGCGTGTGTGCGTGTGTGCGTGTGCGTGTGCGTGCGTGCGTGCTTGCGTGCGTTGTGTGTGTGTGTGTGGGGTTGGGGGGGGAGCAGAGGGGTTTAGTGACTGGTTATTAGCAAAGTGGTCTTCGTGTAATTTGAGGTGTAGAGTTAGTGTGTGTTTGTGTGTGTGCGTGTGTGTGTGTGTGTAGGTGGCTGTGTGTGTGCGCGCATGCCTGCATGTGCACATGCTATATGTGTGTGCGTCAGGGGCGGTTTTAGGAAATCTGAGGCCCTGGGCAAGAAACAATTCCGAGGCCCCTTTTAAATTATTAATTAATAATCGATGATGTATGCAGGCAGTGGCGTAACAACGGAACCCATATGCATGATTATCTAGGTGGGCCCCATATTCAATCAATATATAGCACATTATCATACACAACTGTCATTCAGTGTGCTAAAGAGTAGGCTAAAGAAAGAGAAGAGAGAAAAATATATTGCTATAGAGATAGGCCTAGTAGATAACTATCACCAAAGGCAGATGAAAACAAAGCTGTTTTTAATTTCTTTTGAAATCACTGTTGGGGCAGGTCTTATTTGGACATCTAGCTGGCCCCAGCAGGCAGCATAATGATGCCATTTCACCCTATCTGGATTTGACCCCAGAGAAGACCTAAGGCATCTAAGGATGATATTGCTCTAGCACATCCACAATAGCCAATATTTAGGGCCCAAGGCATTTAATGACTTAAAGACTATCAGGACTGCTTTAAACTCAATTCTCAAAACAAAACAAAAAACCCTCACGGGTAGCCAGTGAAATGACCAAATACTGGAGTGTTGTGATCTCTTTTGCTATTTAGAATTCTAGCAGCAACATGTGGATAAGTTTCACCTGCCTGAGTGACTTTTGGGGAATGCCTGTAAGGGCAGGCTATTAAAATAGCCAACTCTGCAGGTAATAAAAGCAGAGATTAATTTCCCCCTAAGGTGACAAATGATTTAGTTATGCTGATGAGCATTCAGCCTGCTACACGTGAGAAATAGCCAGGATAGACCCACACTCGTTCCATAAATGGGCAAAGAAGATAGAATGAGACAATTCGCGGTAGAGGGTTGATTACAAAAGAAAACAAAAAAAAATGGTGATGCGCCCCTTGAACGAAAACATAGCTCACAGCACATGAAAACACAGTCACGAGTCGACACACCACGGTGCACCATAACGCACACTGCACTCTTGAGCCAGTGAACACCCAATACAGAGGAAACGGTGGCTGAAGTAGAAACGGTAGTGTTTCAGAATCAGAAACCGAAATTAGGCAACAAACGAGAAACAACAGGCACCTTGCGCCAACTGCGCGTGCACACATCTGTTGAATAGTTGACAAGTCCCCTCTCTAGTTCTAACTAATAACTATATCGCTCACAACTCTGAAGTGACCCAGCTTGCTTCGTGACGTGATATAACAGCTAGACTACAATAGCCAAACTTCCGTCATGCTAACCAGAAATAAATGCAGCAAACTGACATGGAGCCGACATTAGAGCTATCAACTTTTGACTATAGTTACACGGAATGACAACAATGCGTGAAGTATGACATGGTACGATATCAAAATTGTGCTGCGGCGGACATAATGATTGAAAGGAATAAACCCCTACCGTGCCTTCTTTGTAGCTTCTGTACAACATATCTTCTGAATATCCATTATGTTCATGCTAGCACTGGCGATTGAAGTGACTTGGTCATTATACTATTCTGTCTTTGAAGTAGAGCGCGGAGCACTAAGTAACGCAGGGCAATTTGTAACACGGAGTTTTTATCAAGATGCACAAATCATGTTCTGCCCACTTCCATTAAACAAGGTCAAGAAGGCATGCTACAACATAGGCAAACGACTGAGTTTTCACTGACAACCATGACTTAATGTGGCTTATTATCAAGAAAGGACAAGCTCCCACGCGTCAGGGCCGAATCAGCTCTCTGGGGCAGGCTGACATTCGAAATAACGGTAGAACGTTGCCGATGCAACTGGCGCTCTCTCCAAACAGCCAATAAGACTATTAGGCTACTACCGGTATAATGTATCCCACAATTCAAGGTCGCAATGTACAAAAATAAATCATAAATATCGTTCTTTTATGGTCTCCATTTCTATTTGAAACATTTATTTGTATAATTCTATCACCCATGTGACCTACAGTTGCTAAAGTAGCCTACTATTAATTTTCTTGTGGCATAATGTTGAGTTCAAATTTAAGTCCCACCGTCGTGCTGAAGTGTACCGCTGGCTATATATACAACCTGTTTTTACGGTATTTAGGAATGTTGTATAAAACACGCGAGAGCCTGCATCTTGTAGCACATTGTAAATGGTTTCTAGAATGACGCGCAGGAACCGTTACTTTGCATAGGGGGCCCCGTGTTGTAATGTAGGGCCCCGAATACTTGAACAATCACTCCACTTGTAGTTAATGTTTTGGGGATGACGGGGCCCCTGGAAGTACGGGGCCCCGGGCAATTGCCCGTCCTTGCCCAATGGTAGAACCGCCCCTGGTGTGAGTGCATAAATGCGTGCATGCAGGTGTGTGTTTGTATACAGTATGTGTCTGCTTTCATGTGGCCGTGTAAATAATAATAATGTGTGAGTGCATGCAGGTATGCCGGTACAGTGCGTGTGAGTGAGTGAATACACGTGCGTGTGTGCGTGTGTGCGTGTGTGCGTGTGTGCGTGTGTGTGTGTGTGTGTATTCACATTCACTGCCAGCCAAAGGCAGCATGTTGAGCAGTAGGCCTGCTGCTGCTGCTGGTGCTGGTGGTGCTGTGGCCTCTTCTCAGCTTTCTGGTTTTGTGTGCAGCCTTTTGTGGCGCGCTGCACGGAGGACCAGAGTAGAGTAGAGTGGAGTAGAGTTACTCAGAGCCACTTAAATATTCTTCATTTACACACACGGCTTACAGCTGTAGCTCAGCTCTGGGCACCATGGGCCAACACCATGCCTGCCTGGACCTTTGGCACAACAGTCTTCTCTGCTCTCTTCTCTTGTGTGTGTGTGGGTGTGCGTGCGCGCGCGCATGCCCATGTGTGTGTTTCCATGTGTGTGAGCGTGTGTGGTGTGTTTGTGTGAGAGGGAGAAAGAAAGGCAGCAATTATTTAATTAATTAAATTAAATGTCTGCATATCTGCGTATATGTTTTTAGATGGCACGGTAATTTCTACAAAGTGGAAAATATAAAAAATATTATTTAACAGTGTATTTGTGTTTAGCTGACATCTATCTTTCAAATACATTTTATTTTATTCTGTGTCTGTGAGACAGAGAGCAAATGAGTGAGTGAATTCAGCCAGTCATCAGTAGGCAACCAGGTTTAAAGGTTAAAACAGTACTGATGTACATGCATGTGTTGAGGCATGCATGTGGATACCATACCCCAGTGGTTCCCAAACTTTTTAAGCAGAGACCCCCTTTTGGGCTTTTGAATATTTTCACAACCTCGCCCACCTACCAGGCACTTTTTTGTCCATTGATATTACAAGATTTTCCATGAATAGTTTGTTCGCTAATATTGCTAGAAATTCACAGGACAGCAAATACATCTATTAGCCACACAAGTGAATACTGTTCCTCCTAACCAAATTATGGAATTATGTTAGCTGTTAACCTGACGATTTTCCGTTTTTATGCAATGTCCCTTTTGTCCGCGACCCCCCTTCAGTACCCTCCATGACCCCATAGGGGTCCCTAACCCCCAGTTTGGGAACCACTGCATACGGTATGTCTTTCTCCATGCTGTATATGCTGTATAATGTATCTGTACCGTGTGTGAGGTGAGTGGGGGGGGCAGAGTTCAGCTATCCATCACGACACCAATAAAGCCGTCAGAGTGCTGGGTGGGTGTTTGTTAGCGTCTCAGCATGGCATAGGCCACATTCATACGTGACATTTACTATGAAGACGTCTATGTGTTAACATGACATATCTTTTTTCCCCTCATGTGCGTGTGTGTGTGTGTGTGTCTGTGTCTGTGTGTGCGTGTGTGTGTGTGTGCGCGCGTGCACGTATGTGTGTGTGCGCGTGTGTGTCTGTACGTATGCATGTGTGTGTGTGTGTGTGTGTGTGCGTATGCGTGTGTGTGTAGGTGTATCAGTACTTCAGCTGTATACCAGAGGACCGTGTGCCCTACGTGAACAGCCCAGGGGAGCGGTATCGCATTAAACAACTCCTTCACCAACTACCTGCCCATGACAGTGAGGTAAGCACTAACTAACACCACCGCGTAAGTGTGAGCGTGTGTGAGGGTGTGCTTGTGTGTATGAGTGTGTGTGTGTGTGCATTGAAAGTGTGCTTGCGTCATGTGTGTGTCTGTGTGCATAATGCATATGTATTTGTATGTGCTTGTGTGTGTATTTGTCTCCGTCAGGTTGTGTATGCAAGTGAAGGCGTAGAAGGCCTAGAAGGGTTGATTGCATTTATAATGTACAAGACATGTTTGTTGCAGTGGTGTAGTCTACTTTTTTGTGGTGGGTATACTGTATATTTGAGCAATTTTTGATTTGGGTATACTGTATATATTTATGCCATTCTAAATAATGGATCAATCAATTCTAGGTGGGTATACTGAAATCCTTGCGTATACCTGCGTTCTACGTAGACTACACCACTGGTTTGTTGATTTGTATGGGTATACATGTATACGTGTGTGGGCGTGTGTGTGCGTGGGAGATAGTGTGCGTGTGTGTCCGTGTGCGTGTGTGTCCGTGTGCGTGTGTGTCCGTGTGTGTGTGTGTGTGTGTGTGTGTGTGTGTGCGCTCTTGTGTGTGTGTACTGTATCTTGTGTAGGTGTAAGTCTATTATCTTGACTGAGCCAGCATATTTGTACAGTAATACTCCACAGTATCTTGTAACAGCGTAACTCTACCGTCTGAGTTTGGTACCCATGATGCACCTCACCTCAAACACAGATATGAACATGATTCCTTCTCGCTTTCTCACCATACCCCTACACACACAGACACGCACACACACACACACACACACACACACACACACACACACACACACACACACACACACACACACACACACACACACACACACACACACACACACACACACACACACACACACACACACACACACACACACACACACACACACACACACACACACACACACTCCTCGACGCACCATTCTGGTGGTGGTGAGTGACCTCCCACCTACCTCCCTTACGCTAAACTCTCTCACATTACAATTCGCTACCAGGCAGGCCCGCTGCTAAGGTTTTGAGTCCCTAAGCATAACTGGCCAGGAGGCCCCCCTCATAATTAAATAACAATAATAATCCACTGACAAACTAATAAATATGTTTTGTTATGTAATTCAATTTTTTTCATGACGTTTCTCAATTTAAGAGGCCCCAATTTTGGAGGCAAAGTGTCTGGGGCCCCAAGCACTGGTTGGTGCCCTAAGCCCCTCTGCGTCCTCTGCTTATGTCTAGCGCCGGCCCTGCTGTCGGGGGCGAAATCAAACACCTCTCGCCTACATTAGCGTTAGCAAGGTCGAGCTTCACATCCCTGATTCATACACTGTACTACGAAGCCCCTTCTGTTTACGCTCTGATATGAGTGATTCTTGTATTTTATTTCAGTGGGTTAGCGGTGTTTTTCTCAACCTTTTTTTAGGCGAGGCACCCTTTCAATTCATGAAAAATGTCAAGGCACTATATTCACTTCATTGTGCATAAATGGCAGATGAAAGACTCCACTGACTAGCATAATATCACATAATTTATTTGTCAGCCACGTTTCCACGGCACCCCTGAGGTGACACACTCTGATATGAGTGATTCTTGTATTTCATTTCAGTGGGTTAGCATGACAGGCAGACGTTTCGGCCTAAGCCTCTGAAGAAGACGTCTGTCTGCCATTCTAACGCAATAAAATGAAACACAAGAATCACACTCGAGAGTGATGCTTTTGTACAAAAAATGTACGGATCTGTTCGCTCGCACCCGAAGACCTTGTAAAATCAGTTTGGGAGCTGAGCGCACGTTCTGAAAAAGTACACGCTGATATGATAACCAGGCGAGAGCTAGTTTGCTTACGGTGCGATATGGTAAATACGGTAAGTGGCACCAGAAAGAGACCGGTGGTTTTCATCTCCGTTCGAGGTATACACGAAGAGATTGGCTCACCGTACCGTATCTAATGTTGCTAAAGCAACAGTGTGCTGTGCAAGAGTCAGCGAAGTGATCTGCGATAAGAAGAAGGCTGGGTTGCCAGATGAGTCTGATGATTTCCAGCCCCAAAATTTGCTCACAACCCGCCTGGAAGCACTAAATCCTACCCAATTTGAACTAAATTCCATTGATTCCTATGGCAATTAATCTACAGAAAAACCCGCCCAATGCCATTTTTGACCATTTTTACCTGCAAAAGTCTGTTGGAAGCAGGCCAATTGGATAAGAAACCGCCCAATCTGGCAACACTGGAACCCATATAGTCATGCCTCAGTCAGATGGTTTTGATGTTTGCTTAGCTACTCCTGGAGATTACGGGCCCATATCGTGAGATTTGAAGGAAGTTGTTTCTGAAGCTTAACGCTTTCTTGGCATCAGCTGTTTCAAAAAGGGGGTTCAGTTCCGGACCCAACCCAGATACAGCACTCTGGGAAAATGAGACTCTGTGTGAAAAATGAGACGTTTCAGCTTTTTGCTTAGTATTTTTCTCACATATTCTGTGGCTTTTGTGTGTGTGCTGTGTGTGCTGATTTGTATTCATGTTAATCTGTGTGTTTGATGTGTCTGAGTATATTTGTGTTTATTTTCTGTATGCATATCATTTTTGTAGTTAGGTGTATCTGTGTGTACAGTTGTGCGTGAGTGCCTGCGTGTGTGCATGTGTGTGTTCGTGCACGTGTGTGTGCTCTGCATGAATTTGTTTTATTCTGTGCTGTAATTTGCTGGCTAAGGATAAGAAAGAGCTTAGAGTGCTCAGTGTGTGTTCATGAATATTAATGTGTTTATTCATGGTTGTCTGTTTGATCATGTTTATTAATATTATTTGTGTGTGTGTGTGTGTGCGCGCGTGTGCACTCATGTTTATTAAAATGTGTATTTAGTATGTACAGGTGTGTGTGTGTGTGTGTGTGTGTGTGTGTGTGTGTGTGTGTGTGTGTGTGTGTGTGTGTGTGTGTGTGTGTGTGTGTGTGTGTGTGTGTGTGTGTGTGTGTGTGTGTGTGTGTGTGTGTGTGTGTGTGTGTGTGTGTGTGTGTGTGTGTGTGTGTGTGTGTGTTGCATGCGTGTGTGTCTGTGTTCATGTCTATTAGTGTGTGTGTGTGTGTGTGTGTGTGCGTGCGTGCGTGTGTGTGCGTGTTGCAGCTGGTATGCTGTGTGCTCCTTCATCTGTGTGTCTGTTCATGTTAATTAATGTGTGTGTGTGTGTGTGTGTGTAATCGTGTGTGTGTGTGTTGTAGCCGGCGTACTGCAACTCTCTGGCTGAGGATGAGAAGAAAGAGCTGAGGGTGTTTAGTCAGCAGCGGAAGAGAGAGAACCTGGGCAGAGGCAACGTCAGACTCTTCCCCGTCACTATGACCGGAGCCATATGCCAACAGGTAAGAGAGAGGTGTGTGTGAGAGAGGTGTGTGTGTGTGTGTGTGTGTGTGGGGAGGGGGGGTGGACCTGGGCAGAGGCAACGTCAGACTCTTCCCCGTCACTATGACCGGAGCCATATGCCAACAGGTAAGAGAAAGAGGTGTGTGTGTGTGTGTGTGTGTGTGTGTGTGTGTCTGTCTGTCTGTCTGTCTGTCTGTCTGTCTGTCTGTCTGTCTGTCTGTCTGTCTGTCTGTCTGTCTGTCTGTCTGTCTGTCTGTCTGTGTGTGTGTGTGTGTGTGTGTGTGTGTGTGTGTGTGTGTGTGTGTGTGTGTGAGAGAGAGAGAGAACCTGGGCAGAGGCAACGTCAGACTCTTCCCCGTAACCATGACCGGAGCCATATGCCAACAGGTAGGAGAGAGGTGTGTGTGTGAGAGGTGTGTGTGTGTGTGTGTGTGTGTGTGTGTGGACCTGGGCAGAGGCAACGTCAGACTCTTCCCCGTCACTATGACCGGAGCCATATGCCAACAGGTAAGAGAGAGGTGTGTGTGAGAGAGAGGTGTGTGTGTGTGTGTGTGTGTGTGTGTGTGTGTGTGAGAGAGAGAGAGAACCTGGGCAGAGGCAACGTCAGACTCTTCCCCGTCACCATGACCGGAGCCATATGCCGAGAGAGAGAGAGAGAGAGAGAGAGAGAGAGAGAGAGAGAGAGAGAGAGAGATATGGTGGTGTGTGCGTGCCTGTGTACGTGCCTGCATGCGTGCCTGTGTGCGTGCCTGCGTGCATGCCTGCGTGCGTGCGCGCGTGCGTGCACGCGTGCGTGAGAGAACCTGGGCAGAGGCAACGTCAGACTCTTCCCCGTCACGATGACCGGAGCCATATGCCAACAGGTATTGTAAGGGGAAGAGGTGTGTGTGCGTGTGTGTGTGTGTGTGTGCGTGCCTGCGTGCCTGCGTGCCTGCGTGCGTGCGTGGGTGCGTGCATGTGTATGTGAGAGATGCTTGTGTGTAAGCATGTGTGTGTGTGTACAGTATGTGTTGTATTGACTGAGCTATCCCCTTACAAGTGCTGCAAATGAAGCTTGCCAGAATAAACACATCCATCACACTACATGATGCTATATTGTTACCCAAGCAAAAACACCCCTTCAGGCCCCGGTTGCACGCAAACCTGGCTGGGCACTAGGGTAACACTTTATAATAAGAGCAGGATGTTGGAGAGTGAGTCATTAAAGGGACACTGTGCAGGAAATGGTCAAAAAAGGTACTGCAACTATGCTGCTTATTGAAATTGAGCTGCCTATTGCCAAATTTGATCTTTACATGAAAGTAACAAATATTTTCTAGTATGGTTCTAGTGCAGTCATTTTTGCAGCTAAAAATGGTTATTTTTGGACATTCAAAATGGCGGACCATGGAGAAGATCCCCCTTTTCATGTATGAAAAGTGCAATTTTTCCAGTCATAATGAATACTTAAAATTTGATGGTGGTGGTAAGTATTCATGAAAAAGGTAACAATAGTGAATGGGTAGCATGAATTATGGAAATAAACAACTACAAATCTCACACAGTGTCCCTTTAAAGAAGATCTGAAAATATGAAGGGAAGTAGGAGACCTACAATAAGTGATGAGGGAAGGCTGTCCCAATCTGAGGGTGTTTTAAATTGAAATGCACGATGACCAATTTTTTTTTACAAATTCTGTGTGTAAATAAAAATAAATGTGTAATATTCTGGCTGGCTGGCTGAGACTGTAGTGTGGATAGGTGTTTTCAATTGTGTACATTATTTTTTTTTCTTTCACTTAGTTACTCTCTAATCCAGGGGTGTCAAACATACGGCCCGCGGGCCCCATCCGAGGGTTCCATCCGGCCCGGATGTAATTTTTTTTTTTTTTTTAATTGTTTTTTTGTTTGTTTTTTTTTTCTTTAATGAAATAACCAAAATGCGCAATCACGGCCCTCGGGGCAAAATCGAGACCTGTATGACATTAACCCAATGGTCCCTCTGTTGCACTGTATATATGTAGTGAAGTGCACATCACACTTCTATTATAAATAGTGAATTTGTACTGTAACAGGCATTTGATATTATAGACCTCATATATAGAGATAAAATGTTAATACTTCTTATTCGTATTGTATTGGTATTGGTTGTAATTAAATAATAAATATAATTGGATTTGTATTGGTTCCTATTAAGCTCAAACTGGAAACGGGATGTTAGAATGCGTGAAAATGCAGGAAATTACATAGAAGAAATACAAAATTTTCTGGGGGAAAACCCCCAGGCCCCCTGCCAAAATGAACTGTCCCATATTTAATTAATTGACGGTTGCCAATGAATGAATGAAGTCAAGGACATTTTGCATAGGATTATCAGTATTGCATTGCTTTCTACACATTCAACACACTTAAAACGTGATAGTACTGAACACTAATCCTCTGCTTTACGTTTTTTTTTGTTTTTTTGCGATGATGTTACTAATGCGGCCCGCTTGAGGTCCACATGGGTTGTATGCGGCCCCCGGACCAAGATGAGTTTGACACCCCTGCTCTAATCTCAACATGACTGTATAACTCAATTGCAAAAGGAAAGAATAGAGAGCGCTCTATAGTCTTTTCTCCAGGTTGAAGGGGTGCATCCTTTTAGGGATTAACAGACTTATGAACTGTATCCAAAGCACTCTCCTTTGAGTCAAGGTAGTTGAAGTGCTAAAAACCCTTTATTTTAGATCGGGGTAAACATGTTAAAAATGCCGACCGGTTTCAGCCGCCTGGCCTTCATCAGACCTCGCCCTGTTTGTGTGAAATGACATTTCCCTTTCTCTCTCTCTCTCTCTCTCTCTCTCTTTCTCTGTCCATTTCTCCCTCAGTGTGGCCGGCAGATCCGTGGCGGTGACATCGCGGTGTTTGCCAGTCGTGCGGGGCACGGCACCTGTTGGCACCCGCAGTGCTTCCAGTGTGCCACCTGTAGCGAGCTGCTCGTGGACCTCATCTACTTCTACCAGGACGGCAAGATCTACTGCGGACGCCACCACGCAGAGAGGGTCAAACCACGATGCCAGGCCTGCGATGAGGTGAGGAGGGGAGTGTGTGTGTGGGGGAGGGTGTGTGCGTGTGTGTGCGACGAGGTCTGTTAGAGAGAGAGAGAGAGAGAGAGAGAGAGAGAGAGAGAGAGAGAGAGAGAGAGAGAGAGAGGAGAGAGAGAGAGAGAGAGAGAGAGAGAGAGAGAGAGAGAGAGAGAGAGAGAGAGAGAGAGAGAGAGAGAGAGAGAGAGAGAGAGAGACTGTGTATGTGTGATGGCAAGGTGTTTGTGTGTGTGTGATGGCAAGGTCTACTGTGGATGTCGCATCAGAATGTCTTTTTCAGCTCTAACATACCCACATTTTAATAAACAAAACTCAAATCTCAAGAGCCTCAATACAGCGTACTGTACTGTATATGTTGCTCCAGGCACCAAAGGTCAAACAGCGTATATGCAGCATCAGGCTAAAATGGGTTAATGCCGAAGTGAGAGAAGTGAGAGAAGTGTTATCTCTGAGTCTGCACACATGTGTGTAATAGACTGTAACATGCCTTGGAATGGAATTGGGACATAGCCTAGTCTATCTGAGACTTCTCCCAGGGGAATGCTAGGAGGGGAGTGGTATCTCAACCACATGTTTTCATGGTTTGTTTTCTGTCTTTATTGAGGATAGGACAGAGGCGATCATGACAGGAAAAGAGTGGCAGAGAGAGAGAGAGAGAGAGAGAGAGAGGAGAGAGAGAGAGAGAGAGAGAGACGGGATACATGGGTTTCCCGTTTGTAAACAATAACCTGTCTGCGCACACCTGGCTGTGCACTCTTCAACTTCCGATTGTTGGAAACTGCTGTCACTCAAGAAATGCGCTCAAGGGCAGTTCAGCCATAGCAGGGCTATGCCCTACTGGTGACGCAACGCCTTCGGCTCAGCTACACACAGTAGGGCCAGGAGCTTGCTCAATCCCGCTACAGTGGGAACTCCACCCACTTTGTCTGGAACCAATCAACTGAGCATTTCCAACCGTCCTGGGTAGAGGCAAGTTCAAGGCAGTGACACGGTTTAAGCAGAGACATTCTATTGGGCTAAGAAATGTTTGGTCTAAACTTTGGCACATCCCTCAACCAGTAGCAAGCCAAGGGAGGCGGGTTAACCAGGCCTTTGAAACAAAGTCTATGAAAATCAGGCCACTTCAGCCATGGAGTGAGATACAGTAGCGAGTGGAAAAGGTGGGATTCAAACCTGCAACCCTCTGATCTAAAGCCCATCTCCTTAGCCACCAAGCCACGGCAGCTATAGCATAATGTGCCACAGCACCCAGTCAACACCATTCTTTGAGGAGGGGGGGAAGGGCACGCCAGTATATCTCTGTAACACCACTTTACAGGGATGAAAGTGGGGCCCGATATCTGTAATAGCACTTCCTGGAGATTAGTGGGGGAACACTATCTATAAGGAACACCCCCCCCCCCCCCCCCAAAGTACAGTAATATAATTACTAAACATCACCTGTGTCAGGTGAGGAGGGTTGTCACACTATCCCAATACCCGCATAAACCCCAATCATTCACTGTATCTCAAAGTCAAGGATCCTGGCCTTGCTAGTAGGACGTGAAGTGAAACGCCCAGTGATTGGATGCTCTTTGATGAACTCAGAGCAGAGTATCCAATCACCAGGCGTTTCACATCCTAGCAAGGCCAGGATCTTTGACTTTGAGATACAGCCAAATGTGTCAGTAAGTAGCACCAAAATACCGGTATTTCCTCTCTACATCCCTATTCTCAGCCTAAGCCCTAAGATCTAGTCTAAACCCCAATTGACACCACCTATTTAGTGATTAAATGTTTTATAGGGGTTATAGGATTGAACCCTTCTTGGATAGGAATAGGACAGCAGTTGGTACAGTCCACCAACTGACCTTGCCAAGTTTCGTTTTTTTCTGGTGTGGGTTTGGTATAGATCAAGGTTTGTTAATGGGGTTGCGTCAGGTGTTGATTTGTCTCTGCAATACTGTTGCAGGTTATTAGAGGTGTAGGGGTCATTGAAAGTAGCCTGGTCCTGACCATCCCATAATACTACCATTTCTATTTCGTATTCATGGTCTGGACTTCGTCTGATCTGACGCGATTGCAGGAAGCAGGAAGGACATTTTCGTAAAAATCAGGATTTAACTCATAAGTTGTTGAACAAACATGTCTGACGTCTATCTATGGCGATGTAGGACCGTTTAACAGACATGTCTGACAGAACATCCTACCGTAGGATAAAATTACAATGTAGGACCGTTTGTCAGAACACCGGCGCAAATCCTACTGGTCAACATCGCTCCACAGAAGACAGGTACCAGACGTGGGACGTGCAGAGCCAAGTGTCTTGGCGGAAGTACGTAGGATAACGCGCGAGGCTACATTGAAAGGGTAGTGTTGATAGAGTTAGTCAGACTATGAATGGACCAAACAAATGAACTTATCAACCAAGCAATATGTTGTTCACTGGACAGTGTCAGAGTGGTATGAAGTAGAAGTAAAAGTACTATACTCTTCCAAATGAAAGTAGATAGGAAGTAATTGTGCAATTTGTAAGTAATAGTGCAATAGTAGTATGATATTACAAAGTTGAAACCATGTAATATCATGCCACTAGGATTGTAATTACATAAGAGTACAAGTCTGAACCGTGTTGTAGTTGAGACAGTAGCTCCTCTCTGCTGCCACCTGCTGTCTGCTCTGTGCAGGGCGACTGTCATGGTGTAGCAAGCGTATGAGTGGCTCTACCAGTCATTCTCAACCTTTTTAGAATAAGAGCCCCCTAGTCCTCATCATAAGCCTCCCAACACCCCCGTGACCTTATCAGAAGCCTGCCAGTGCCCCCCTTAGTATTAAAAAACAAAATAAAATAATGACCCCCCCCCCCCTCTCAACTGTGTCCTTCTCAACACCCCCTGTAAGAGCCCCTGTTTAGAAACACTAGGCGGCTAGACGGATGTTTGGCTGTTATTTGGGCTTATCCGCTTTGGGCGCTGTGACCTTTTGACACTCCTGCGCCTGAGATTTTCTCAGCATGGGAAACAGTGAAAAGTACAGTTTTAGCTGAGGGAAATCGTGTTAGGCAAAGATTTTGTGAAGCGTCTCCCTCTCTCTCTCTCTCTCTCTCTCTCTCTCTCTCTCTCTCTCTCTCTCTCTCTCTCTCTCTCTCTCTCTCTCTCTCTCTCGACCCCTCTACACATCTATATACCGGTAGTAGCACACTCCTTTGGATTTTTTTCTTCTTTAAGTTATTTTTTCTACTTTTTATTCATTCATTCATTGGCAATGACGTTTCGACCTCTCGGTCTTCCTCAGATTCTCGGTCTTCCTCGTCATTGCCAATGAATGAATGAATAAAAAGAAGAAAAAATAACTTAAAGAAGAAAAAAATCCAAAGGAGTGTGCGAACCTTTTTAAAAAAATACGTAATCTTTTTGTTCAGCACCAGGGATTGTGCACAAGTAACTCTCTACAATAGTCTTCATAGCCTTTATTTTTTGAGATAGGACAGTGGAGGAGAGACAGGAAGCGAGTTGGGGGACAGAGACAGAGACGGGAAAAGATCGGCAAATGACCCAGGCTGGAATCGAACCCGGGTCGCCTCGCCGGCATAGCAGTCCAGTGCCCAGCGGTTACAGTCGCGGCTGGGCCGAGGTGGCCAGTAGTGAACAGATCATAAGGGTTGGAGCAGGCCTCACCCAACAGTTTTTCTCTTCCTTTTTAAGGGTGCTGACCAAAATATTGTAAAAATGAAAAAAGGTCGCACCATGCATAGGTTTCTTTATTACACAGACGCGTTTCTGGTGCGACCTTTTTTCATTTTTCACCAGTGAACAGAGGAATTTATACAAAAGGGAGGTGGTTCATATTCACCAGAAGAATTCATACAGATGTAGTGGAGGTGGTTCAGATAGAGTGGAGGTGGTTCAGATATAGCGGGAGGTGGTTCAGATAGAGTGGAGGTGGTTCAGATGTAGTGGAGGTGGTTCAGATGTAGTGGAGGTGGTTCAGATGTAGTGGAGGTGGTTCAGATGTAGTGGAGGTGGTTCAGCTAGAGTGGAGGTGGTTCAGATAGAGTGGAGGTGGTTCAGATAGAGTGGAGGTGGTTCAGATAGAGTGGAGGTGGTTCAGATGTAGTGGAGGTGGTTCAGATGTAGTGGAGGTGGTTCAGATGTAGTGGAGGTGGTTCAGATAGAGTGGAGGTGGTTCAGATGTAGTGGAGGTGGTTCAGATGTAGTGGAGGTGGTTCAGATGTAGTGGAGGTGGTTCAGATAGAGTGGAGGTGGTTCAGATGTAGTGGAGGTGGTTCAGATGTAGTGGAGGTGGTTCAGATGTAGTGGAGGTGGTTCAGATGTAGTGGAGGTGGTTCAGATGTAGTGGAGGTGGTATAGCGGAGGTGGTTCAGATAGAGAGGAGGTGGTTCAGATGTAGTGGAGGTGGTTCAGATACTGTATAGCGTAGGTGGTTCAGCTAGAGTGGAGGTGGTTCAGCTATGGCGGAGGTGGTTCTTCAGTTTAAGTGTGAACGTCAACACAACACTGTTCACATCCTGTTTTCCTTTTCCTTGCATGGAGGGTCATCGCCCCCTACCACCTCTCACAGGCAGAGAGAGAGAGAGAGATAGAGAGAGATAGAGAGAGATAGAGAGAGAGAGAGAGAGATAGAGAGAGATAGAGAGAGATAGAGAGAGATAGAGAGAGATAGAGAGAGAGAGAGATGAGTGGAGTTATCTAGAAAACAATGGAGCTGTATTTTAAGACAGCAAGGAACGTCGTCAAAAATAAATAACGCTGAGCTTTCGAGTTTACAGAAGATGCCCCCGGGGCAGCAGTTAAACATACATATTCAAGGATACACGCACACATACTCACGCTCACACACACGCATGCACACACAGATAGACAAAGGCAAACAAGATGGTTAACAGGATGCAAGTCCCCTGGCGCCAAGAGACGGGTCATTAAATTTGGACCTAATGATCACATGAGCCACCACACCCCGTCCTGCTTTCCACTGTCGCCCCCCTACACACCTTCCTTCCCCTTCCGTCCCAAACCTCCACCACACCTCTTCCTCCCAATACTCAGAGGTGTCAAAGTAAAAGTAAATTCATGTTGTAAGCACACTAGCACATTATATTACATGCATGTTACACCATTTACTCCATTGTACCTAATGGGATAGAATGTATTGTTACTGAAAAACACTAAAAACTGTATTGGAAGTAGGGCTGGGACGATTAATCGACTAATCGTGACTAATCGACTATGAAAATTAGTCGACAAGAATTTTCATAGTTGACTGATTGTTTCATTTAATTCAATGCTTTTTTACTTACTTTACTAATGCTTTATTACTTTATTGAGACCTAAAATTTCCCAACACATATGAATTGGACGTTGTATCTCGGAGTAAATAAGCTACCGTCATGATTTAAAGCTCATTGTGAGCTCAGGGACCTCATTTTAACGGTTTCTTTATTTTCTTTCTCAATTTCCTTGAAGATTAAAGTGCTAGAATACTTGTAAAATTAATCGTTTGACTAATCGACTATTCGAAAAAAAAATAGTTGATAGATTAATCGGGAGAAAAATAATCGTTTAGGACAGCCCTAATTGGAAGGAAACTGTGTTTCTTTTTTCACTTTTACGTTTGACATCTCTCACCAATCAAACATTGGCACCCAGTACGGTACTCGCGTCACCACTAAGTCTCACTGCCAGCCCACCCATAGGGACTGCTGGAAATCTTTGGCCCCATGAAAGATAACAGAGTTTTATTTTTGAAATAGTATTAATAGACTTCAAAGCACACCCAACCCTCCCCCAGCCCCATCACCCCACACCCTGTCAGTCCTGACACACCCTTTTTGCCAATTTAAAAAAGCCAGAGTATGTGCACACATCAGTAGCACAGGTGCTGGACCAATCAGAAGAGAACTGAGAGGAAAGTGACCCTTGTCATTGGCTACTAGGGCTGGGTATCGCAGCCGTGCTCACGATTAAATTAGATTCGATTCGATTCAATCCGAATCGATTCAATCTGTTCCTTTCTTGGTGCCAGGATTTCCCCCAAAAGATGCTGTTGCCTATTTTTATATAAAAATGTCAAAGGGCTGTGGCTTGACAGTGTTAACAGATTGCTAATTTGTAATAAGTAGGCCTAGGCCTAATTGACTAATACCTACTGGGTATTTTCCATAGACCTAAATTAAACAAAAAGAACAAAAAGAAAAATAACCTAAAAATCGATTTTGTGCCCTGTGAATCGATTATGTAAATTTTAAATGAAAATGATCGATTATCGATTAAATCGATTATTTTACCCAGCCCTATTGGCTACTACAGATTCTCTGATGGCACCACCCGGCCCCGGCACCAAACACTGGCACTCAGTAGTACGGTACCCACGCCACCAAGTCTCACTGCCAGCCCACCCAGTACGGTACCCACGCCACCAAGTCTCACTGCCAGCCCACCCAGTGGGACTGCTGGAAATCTTTGTCCCCATGACAGATAGATAACAGAGTTTTACTTTTGAAATAAAATATTAATGGATTTCAATGCACACCCAGCCCTCCTCCCACCCCCATCAGCCCTGACACACAAACATTTTTTTTTTTTTTTACGTTTTTGAACATCGAACAACACTGTTGCGGGCTTTTATCTTTTCCTTCAAACACCCCCTTTGCCACCCACCAGCAACACCACCTTTACCCCCCTTGCCTGCCAGTCCATCCGCTTGTCCCTGTGGCACGACCCACCAGCTCTGCCAGAGAGAGTAGAGAGAGAGAGAGAGGTTCCATTGGCCCATTGTTTCCTGGTTCTATTATTGCAAGGGGGAGGACGGGGAAATCCCCCTTTAGGCAGACCTAAGGACTGTTCTATTCAATGCTAGGAGTATTATAACACGCCCCTTTAGGCAGACCGGAACCTGGTCATGTTAGGTGCCCATAGCAACCTATTACATTGGCATATCTCTATATACTTAAAGAATCTCTGGCTCTGCTATGCCCTGCCCAGTGCAGTGCCCGCTGTGAGCTCCACTGGTAATCCTGGATTACATCACCTCTGCCCAGATCAGACAGGCTGGCACAGGGTGGTGACTGGGCCACTGGCGAGGAAGAGAGGGGGTGTGGGGGGAGGGGAGTGTACGTAACGTGTGGGTAAATGCCGTCTAGTAACCAGGGCCACTGGCGTGGTAGAGAGGGGGGTGGGGGAGTGAGTGAGTGAGTGAGTGAGTGAGTGAGTGAGTGAGTGAGTGAGTGAGTGAGTGAGTGAGTGAGTGAGTGAGTGAGTGTGTGTGTATGTGTATGTGTATGTGTATGTGTATGTGTATGTGTGTGTGTGTGTGTGTGTGTGTGTGTGTGTGTGTGTGTGGGTGTGGGGGGGGGGTTGATGGGTTGTGGTGGTGTTGTGTTGAAACCATTGAGAGTACATTAGATTTACGATCTCTGGTTGAAACTCATAATCCTGAGGGTGAAACAACAGCAGCACAGCAGAGGTGGCTTGGGGTGCCACTTGCGCAACACACACACACACACACACACACACACACACACACACACACACACACACACACACACACACACACACACACACACACACACACACACACACACACACACACACACACACTCTGACTCACTTTGACTATCTCTCTCACACACACACATACACAAGTGAACTCTGTTTGACCTGATCTCTTAACGTCTCTCTCTTGTACTCCCTCTCAACTCTTAGTTGTAATCCCCTTTACTCCGCTACACTGTGCTCTGCTCTTCTGCAAACAGGGCCGCACAACAATACTGCCCTACAATTTCAGAACGCAGTATTTAGAAAATGGTCGAAAATGGGTTTAGACCGGAAGTTGGCTTTAAAATATCTTCTTTTTCTTGTGTAAAATATTTTTGGTCCAACTTGGTCCTGTTTCAGAAAAAAACGATAAAAAACTATTGTACCGCACTTTTTTGTGTTAGGAGGTTACGTCGTACTAGCCAAGAACGCAGCATAACGCGCAATATACTGCACTTCTCCATTGACACCGTGGTTTTGGTGTAGACAGTAATACCACAACAGAACGCAGTATAATGATTTTTCAGCTAAAAAGTAATGAGAATGTTGAGTTTTTTGCTTTTTTCTTGTGTGCATAAATTTCCACCATAAAAAAGTATTATATGGAAGTGTCATCACCACTTTACCTCCAACACAGTTGCGTGGCCAGAAAGGAAACTTTAAAGCCTTTTTTCTCAGTTTGCCATTTCGAATTATACTGTTCTGACATTGTAGGGCAGAATACGACACTAATGCCAATACACACAAGGTGACACAGGAGTCAGGGACCACATTCATGACACTGTTGAATGCAAAAATCAATACAATCACCTTCACGTGTGTGTGTGTGCGTGCATGCGTGCGTGCGTGTGTGTGTGTGCGCATGCGTGTTTGGTGTCTGTCTGCCTGTCTTTCTGTCTGTCTCCCGCTCTCTCACCATGTAATACTGTTCTGTCAATAAGGGGCTTAAAAAGACCCTAAATATATATATATTTAAATATATATATATATATATGACAGGACAGTTTGAGAGAGAGACAGGAAATGTATGGGAGAGTGAGACAGGGAAGGGTCGGCAAAGGACCCGGGCCAGAACGCGGGTCGGTCTCATAGTAGATGAGTGCCCTACCATTAAGCTGCGGTAGGGCCTTAAAGTGATACTGTCCCATTTTTGGAAACCAGCTTATTTTACACCACCCCTTGACTTAAATAATAGGGTTTTACCCTTGTCCTATACTTTCAACCGTTCTCTGGGTATGGCAGTGCAAATTTTACCTCCAAGCTAGCAGTTAACAGTTAGCAGTTAGCCGCCAGCTGGTCTCATAGGACTCAATGTTAACTGCTAGCTTGGAGGTAAAATTTGCATTGCCGTACCCAGAGAACGGTTGAAAGTACAGGAGAAAGGTAAAACTCAACTATTTAACTCAAGGGGAGGTTTAATATGAGCTTATTGTCAAAAATGGGACAGTATCACTTTAATACCTATAGTATATATATATATATATTGAATTTTCATGTGTGTATCCTTTATAGATCATCCTGGCGGATGAGTGTTAATGTGTACTGTATGCTGGTATTCATCCATGTTAATATCCATATCATAATGTCCAAGGTGTACCTTATCAAGTGGTCGGGACAGTGAGTGTATGTGTGCTGTATGCTGGTGTGTATTCATGCTAATTAATGTGTATCTCCTTATAGATCATCCTGGCGGATGAGTGTTAATGTTAACTGTGTGTGTGTGTGTGTGTGTGTGTGTGTGTGTGTCTCTTTATAGATCATCCTGACTGATGAGTGTGTTAATGTTTATTGTGTGTGTGTGTGTGTGTGTGTGTGTGTGTGTGTGTGTGTGTGTGTGTGTGTGTGTGTGTGTGTGTGTGTGTGTGTGTGTGTGTGTGTGTGTGTGTGTGTGTGTGTGTGTGTGTGTGTGTGTGTGTGTGTGTGTGTGTGTGTATCTCCTTCTAGATCATCCTGGCTGATGAGTGCACGGAGGCGGAGGGCCGCCACTGGCACATGAAGCACTTCTGTTGTTTCGAGTGTGAGTGCGCTCTGGGAGGCCAACGCTACATCATGAGGGAGAGCAGACCCTACTGTTGCACCTGCTACGAAGCCCTCTATGCAGAATACTGCGACACATGCGGAGAACACATAGGTTTGAATACACACACACACACACACACACACACACACACACACACACACACACACACACACACACACACACACACACACACACACACACACACACACACACACACACACACACCATACTGTTGCACCTGCTACGAAGCCCTGTATGCAGAATACTGCGATACGTGCGGAGAGCACATAGGTATGAAGAATACTCACACACACATGCTGTACTACACACACACACACACACACACACACACACACACACACACACACACACACTGTTGCACCTGTTACGAAGCCCTGTACGCAGAATACTGCGACACCTGCGGAGAGCACATAGGTATGAATACACACACACACACACAAACACACACACACACACACACACACACACACACACACACACACACACACACACACACACACAGTTTTTTATTTGGATCGCAGCACATTAAACACACACACGGGTACACACACAGTCATACTCAACACACACACACGCACACACACACGCACACATACTCAACACACACACACACACACACACACACACACACACACACACACACACACACACACACACACACACACACACACACACACACACACACACACACACTCATGTCTGCTCCATCTCTCTCCCTCCCTCCTCCTCCTCCACAGGTATAGACCAGGGCCAGATGACGTATGAGGGCCAGCACTGGCACGCTTCGGAGGCCTGCTTCTGCTGCGCCCGCTGCCGTCTGCCGCTGCTGGGGCGCCCCTTCCTCCCCAAGGGGGGGCTGATCTTCTGCTCGCGCCCCTGCTCCCTCGGGGAGGACCCCGACAACTCCGACTCCTGCGACTCCGCCCTGCAGGGGCGCACAGGCAGCAGCAGCAGCAGTCAGAAGTCCCATCATCATCCTCATCAGCATCATCATCACCACCACAGACATCAGGAGCATCTCCAGCAGCAACAGTCGTCTCCACTGCAACAACAGTCTCCACAGCAGCAGCAGTCCCCACAGCAGTTGCCTAAGCAGCCGCACAGTTCACCCCTGCGGCCACTGGAGGGCGCCAAAAACATCTCCGCCACCATCATCAGCACCTCCATACCGGTGGGGAACAATTACTCACACCTGCCCCCTGAGACCAGAGGTGAGGGAAATGCACACACACACACACACACACACACACACACACACACACACACACACACACACACACACACACACACACACACACACACACACACACACACACACACACACACACTTGACAAAATGTTGTTGAATAGTTGATTGAAAATAATAACCCAACAACACTCAGAACAAGCCGCACACAAAACCAGTAAGGTATCATTCTATTCATGTACTGAATAGACCACATTCCTGGCCTTACATATCATACTATCCTTTGTGTATCCTACCCAGTATGAAATGCTCTCATGGCATACAGGTCAGTAATGTTATTTTAGCAGTAGCAGACGTTAGGTGATGCAACCACTGCTAATGCCCATAAAGTAATTAATTGGTAATGAAAGTAATTAATTGGTAATTAATTGACAAGCACAACCAATGAATATGCTTCTTAGATGATCTACTAAAAACAAAACAAAAAACATTTATTCCGTACAATGCTGGCATTAGCTATGGTTGCACCACCCTGCCGTGTGCTACTACTAAAACATCGTTGACCTGATGCATTGCAGTAGGGCTGTCCTAAACGATTATTTTTCTCCCGATTAATCTATCAACTATTTTCTTCGAATAGTCGATTAGTCTAACGATTCATTTTTCAAGTATTCTAGCACTTTAATCTTCAAGGAAATTGGGGACAAAAGAAAGAAACTGTTGAAATCAGGTCCCTGAGCTCACAATGAGCTTTTAATCATGATAGTAGCTTATTTACTCCGAGGTACAACATCCAATTCATACGTGCTGGGCAATTTTAGGTTTCAATAAAGTAATAAGGCATTAGAAAAGTAAGTAAAAAAGCATTGATTTAAATGAAACCATTAGTCGACTATGAAAATTCTTGTCGACTAATTTTTATAGTCGATTAGTCACGATTAGTCCCAGCCCTACATTGCAGTACACATACGAGCATCATCATGCATGCATGTCACAGACATTTATTCATACTCATGTGCTGTACTCCATACCATCTTCCCCTCATCTCTCTCTGTGTCTCTCCATCCTATCTCTCCCTCTCCCAGGTGTGTGCATCCCCCCTTCTCACCTGTCCAATGGCCACTCCTACTCCCATGGCCTGTCCGTCTCATCCCCCCCAGACTCCTCCCCTTCGCCCTCCCCCCTCCCTCATCTGTCCAATGGCTGGGTTGCGTCTATGCCCGTCAGCCAATCACATGACGGCTCACAACCAGGAAGTGGCCGGGTAGAGAACTCGGTTGGCTACTGTGAGGAGAAGAATGGCTACCGTGAGTTTGAGCCCCCCAGTTATGTATCGAGGGGCACGTCAACTGCAAAGGATCATGGGAGTGGGATTGTGAAAGGCCCTGACAACAAGGGCAAGAAAGGTAGGCAGTGTTGAATTGGGGTGACCACCCTGAACAGGGAGCCCTGTTCATAGAGGTAGAAAATAACACTAGAGGTGACACAGCAATTTGCGACAGCACTGGGAAATGGCAGATGGAGCTTCCCAACTTCCGTAGGTAGTGTAGGTACCTTCAGGCAATGCAAGTCAATGGAGAACACGCCCACCCCTGACAAAAAATTGACTAAAACTGTGTGAATATGAAGTAACACATTAATCAAAGACCAGATTTGAAATGTCAGGCTAAATATCTACTTAAATCATATGAGTCGATAAAATACATTTAAAAATCAAATAATATCTTTTATGAAGAGCAACACACTTCAACTATTGTCCTTGTATAGTGGGTTGATGGACATTTTCACATGATTAGGCCATTTTTGACAGAGGTGAGCCTCGTTCTCCGTTAATTTCCATTTCTCTGATCTACCTACAGATAATGGCCGCTACAGATTGCCGTAAAAAGGAGGGCGGGGTCACCTCTAGTGTTATTTTCTATCTCTATGGCCCTGTTACTCATCATGTTGCTCTGGGAAATGCCTATTCTGCCGTACAAAGACGAAGTGCAGTAACTTCTGTACATATTTTGTCAAAATTGAGTTTAGACTGAAAATGGTCTGCATACGTAACATCCCCTTCATCTACTGAAAAAGCCTTGTGGTCCAAATGTGTCCCGTTTTAGAAACATTGCCATGCCAATTTTTTGGCTTTGAAGGCATTTTTCTGTTTCAATGTTGGCGTAGTTACTGCACTTTGCGTTTGTAGGGCAATATTGCACAGACTGCTATAAACCAGACGAAGCAGCTTACACACTCACAAAGTAATCATTGGAATAATATTTTCTTTTAATTCAATCTTAAACAAGGATTTATTTTGTCATGTCCATTATTGTATCCAACAAACTTTGAAACATCACTGATTTTTATATTGTAGTGATCCTGACCAAGACGTTTATTGGTTTTGCCATGACTAAATGTCAAAAGATGCACAGATTGTTTATTCCTTTATTCTATTCTATTCTATTCTATTCTATTCTATTCTATTCTATTCTATTCTATTCTATTCTATTCTATTCTATACTATTCTATTCTATTCTATTCTATTCTATTCTATTCTATTCTATTCTATTCTATTCTATTCTATTTATGTATTTATTTATCTGTCTTGTCTCTCCCTCTTCGCTCACTGCATCTCTCCCCTCTCTTTCATAAGATTCACAGATTGTTTATTCCTTTCTTTCAATTCTCTCTTGTGTGTTATCTCTCCCTCATCCCTCTTCTGTACCTCTTCTCCTCTTCTCTTCTCTTCAGGATACCCTCCTCCGCCGTATCCCTCCCCTGCTTCGGGAGACGCCACCAGCCCCTCCTCCGACGTCTTCCCTCCCCCTCCCCCACCTGTCCTCCTGAAGAACGGGCCTCTGGACTCCCCAGATCTCCTGTCCTCCTCCACACCCCCACCGCCCCCACCGCCGTCCACAGAGCCCCGCCCCCCTCCACCACCTCTGCCCCAATCGGGACGCAGCGGCACTCGGGTCAGCTTCCGCGAGCCAATCAGCTGCAGCTATTCCGTAGAGGTGGAGGACGATGAGGAGGAGGAAGATGAGGAGGAGTATGAGGAGGGGATGAGAGGAGGAGGAGGAGACGGAGAGGAGGACGAGGAGGAGGACGAGGAGGCCTCGGCAGGCTTTGGGAGGGGGCTCCACTTCAATAAGGGGGTGCCCCCCCACATAGACCTACTGGGTGAGGAGGAGACTTGGATATTGCATTCAACCCTGCCATGTTGTGAAATTCCAAAGTTTATTGAAAAAGCCATTTTTTAACAATATTTTTTAGGGGCTTTTATGCCTTTATTAGACAGGACAGTATGAGATGGCGTGGCGACAGGAAGCGAGTGGGAGAGAGAGATGAGCGAGGATCGGGAAATGACCTCCTCGGGCTGGAATTGAACCCGGCCCCCCGGCGTGACAGTGCATTTGAGCCATGGTGGCAGGGCCTGAACCTAGCCTGGGTGAATAGCCGACTGTTGACTCCGTCAATCAGTCTGGCAAAAGCTATGAGGAATCCGTCTCCGTGGACGATGGGAGATGGTCTGATCTTACCTCTCTATCATTTAAATTAATTGAAGTTCCAAACTCAAATTAAAACCCATATTGTGCTTTATTAGCATGCCTGTTACGATATAGCGTTGCAAAAGCATACAAATAACAAAATGAAAGTGTGAATATAGTTACCTTAACCAATCAGTAACGGAGCTTACGGGTGAGTTCTACGTCACCACTCTCAACTGTTTGCTGATTGGCGAAACACTGAGAGAACCGAGCTTGAGGCTTTTGCCAGACGATGTGCGGAGCCAAAATCTTTGGGTGGAGTACATGGATGGCGTCGCCAGGCTAGCCTTAACCAGCCTTTTTCTTGGAAATGAATATCGTTTTATAATCTATAGTCATTTTATATGGCTGGGTCCCTCTTCTTTATTAGCCTCGCGAGCCATCCTACGTACTTCCGCCAAAGGATTGGCTCCACTACTGTAGTCTGGCCGTGCTTCTCTGTGGAGTGCCTGGAGCAGTAGAATTTTGATCGCAACGCCCCCCCAGAAAACAGCCAATAATCGAATACGCCCCCCACGTGGGGGCGAAAGGGGGAGGACGCTCGTGACAATGACGTACACATCTGCGCCAGAGCCATTGGTCTGCGCTATGTTGTTGTTGAGTAACTGCCATAGATTGGGTGAGAGGTGTCCAATAATTTCAAACCATAACTGAGTGCAAACTTCCTGCTTCCTACAATCGCTTCAGAGCAAACAAATGCCAGACCATAAATACGAATGAAATGGAAGTATTATGGGATGGTCAGGACCAGGCTACTTCTTTATGCCCTGCTCTGTAGATTTATTCTGCTTCCACGTTTTCAATGGAAGCAATCTCTTCCCCTCTCCGTCTCTCTCTCCTAATGTATTTGGACATCTCTCTCCCTCTCTGCTTTTCTTCTGTTTTTCCATCTCTCTAACTTTCCCTTAAACACTACCTCTCCCTATCTACTGTATCTCTGTCTTTTTCTTGCTGTCTTTCTCTCCTTCTCTCTCTTTTGTTCTGTTCATTCCTCTCTCTAACTTTCCCATTAAACACTTAGCTTCTCTCTCTCTCTCTCTCTCTCTCTCTCTCTCTCTCTCTCTCTCTCTCTCTCTCTCAGTCCATTGCTGATTATGCTTTCGTAATGCTTTTTTATTTTAATGGGGGCATGGTCGATGGGTTGTTGACCATGTAAGAGTTCAATAGGGATTTTAAGTAGACAGAGGAAGGTCTGTCAGCTGAAAGCTTGGACAATAAACATTGCACATTGCACAATCAACTAAGTGTTCAGACGGTAAGGCACTTTTTAAACTTAAGTGCAAGGGTAGAGCTCGATCACAATTGTCACTTAAGGGATTTTTAAAAAGTCTCCATTGCGGCCCTACCATGGCCTTACAGTAGGGCACTAGTTCACTGTGCCGACGACCCGGTTTCGGTTCCTTCCCAAGTGAAGTGAGTCCTTCCCTGTCTCTCTCCTCTCTCATTCCCTGTCCCTCGGTCACTATCCTGTCACAAATAAAGCACAAAAGCCCCCCAAAAAATATTTTAACCCATTTTAGCCTGATGACTCGCATACTGTATGTTGTTTAACCTTTGGTGCCTGGAGACACATATACACTGCATTCAGGCTCTTGAGATTTTAGCTTTTTTGATAAATATGTGAGTATGTTACAGCTGAATGAACACATTCTGATGCAAGATGAGGGTCTTAGGGTTTAAATGCAACTTTTTTGATGTTTTTATGTGCTTCAGAGGCTAAGATATTTAGGTTTTTATAGGCTGAGGGCAACTTTCCCAACAAGGGCTTAAGCATTCAGCAGGCGTTTTTTTGACGGTGCTTCAGGCATCAATGGGTTAAAAAAAAGTCTCCATTGCTAACGGTGCACCTGTTCTTCCCGTCTCCACAGACGGCTCGTACCACCGCAGCGTGCGCAGGGGCGGTGGCCTCAGCCGCGGGCGCGCTCCATCCGACCCCTCCCTCCACCACCACCACAACCACCACCACCACCACAACCACCACCACCAGGGCTCCAGCGAGCGCCGCGTCCGACGCTCCCGCTCCGACCGGCCGCGACTGGACTCCCTGGACCACCGCGGCGGGAGCGGACGACGCTCCTTCCCGCCCGAGGGAGGAGGAGGAGGCATGGGGATCCCGGGATGCCACGCCCTGGACAGCCCCGATCAGCCAATGAGCTCCTCGCTCACCCTGCAGGCCTCCCTGTTCCAGCGGCGCCACGAGGACTCCTGCTCCACCTGCTCCTCCTCCTCCGACTCCGAGGAGGAGGGCTACTTCCTGGGCCAGCCCATCCCCCTCCCGCCCCAGCTCAGGCGCTCCGTCTGTGGGGGAGGAGAGGGGCCCGAGGGCCGGGGAGGGGCGGCTGGAGCTGGAGCTGGAGGCGAGGGGGCAGAGGGAGGAGGAGGAAGAGGAGAAGGAGAAGGAGAGGAGGAGGAGGAGGAGGAGGATGAGGAGGAGGGGATGGTGCGGGAGTTCAGGGGGCTGAGAGGGAGCTTAAGGGCGAAGAGCAGGAGGAGGAGAACACACAGCCCCAGCGCCAGAGACAAGGACAAGAACTGTGTGGTCTCCTGAGAGGAGAGGAGAGACAAGGACAAGAACTGTGTGGTCTCCTGAGAGGAGAGGAGAGGAGAGGAGAGGAGAGGAGAGGAGAGGAGAGACAAGGACAAGAACTGTGTGGTCTCCTGAGAGGAGAGGAGAGGAGAGACACGGAGCAGGACAGTGCTGGCGGGGTCTAGAAGCCCCTCTACCTCCACACACATACACTACTATACATCTACTAGACACATACTCAAAACATCAACCACACATACATAACACATCTACTAACTAGAGACAAAACAAAACACACACCAGACACATACATAACACATTTACCAGACACAAAACAAAACACACACCAGACACATACATAACACATTTACCAGACACAAAACAAAACACACACCGGACACGAAACATCTACAAGATACCTACACAACACATCTAGTAGACACAAACTCAAAACATCTTCCAGACACCTACACAACACATCTACGAGACACAAAACACAACGCAGACTGGACATGCACCAGACGCTCATAAATCGTCTACTTTAAAAGTCTCTAAACTATTTCCCTCCTGGATCCAAAAAATACTTTGGCACAGTTGAGGGAGATATATATTTTTGAACAATATTGGATGTGCTACTGGATTCTCAGAGAAGAATGGACACGTGTATGTAAGCGCATGGGAATATATACTGTACATACACGTTGACAGCAGCCCGAGCACTTGAATGAAAAGGGAGCCGCGGCGCGGAGCGGTCGGATAGCCTACTCTTATGCACACAAACTCCTCGTCTGTCTGTTTTGTAAAGAACACTCACTCACTGTCAGTGCTTCCACAGCTTTTATGACCAGCACTTTTTTGTACACATGATGGTTTGTGTGGTAACACACAGCAATGATGAGATATATACTATACATTTTTAAAAACATATTTTTGTAGCAACGCTGTCTCAAGTATAAAGAACAAAACAACTTTTTTTTCTTTTTGCTTTTCTTTCTTTTTTCCCACAATTTTGTTTCTGAAAATCTTCCATATTCTGCACTCGTTATACGGTAATACAGCACACTGTGACAGAGCCATAGGATCAAAAGGACATGTTGTACTGTACAGTCAAGTACATCAAGCACACATACGGTAAATGTAGCAGGCCAAGACTATGCACAAGGGGGTCTCTGAAGCTTAACGCAAGAGCTGCAAAAGACCAGAAACCCAGCGGTGACAAATAAGAGCTCACTCAGGTCATACTCATGGTTAGATCTGAATAACTTTCTGTATCCGGATTTGATTCAGTCTGGTTTTCCAAGCTGACATTGCTGAATGGTCATGACCGCTTATAGAATTAGAATTAAAAAATCATGTAAAACAAGGCCAAAGTGTAGTACCAGACAGAACCTCTGAAACACACTGTATGTACTGTATATTCAATACACTATGCAAATGCTAACAATATTACTTGACACAAGATAACAACATACCATTTCTACAACGCCATTTTATAACATCTGACTAGGCTAGCTAACGACACCATACATATCTACCCTTTACGAGGCATACGTAACTCCACAGACAGTTGAAGTGGGTTTCAATGTTTGGAGGACGTGATATCTTGGAAGTGCTTGAGATCTTTCCACACCAGCTAATAACAGACAGACTGACTGAGTGTCTGCCACTGTGAACAGCAGAAATAGCAGCATTACACATGATTTACTCATCCATACACACACACATGTTTAATCTGTATCAGATTTTAGAACACACACTGTCTCCCTCTCTGTCTCTCTCTGTCTCTCTCTGTCTCTCTGCCTTCCCTCCCACCTCTCTGTCTGTCTCTCACTCTCACACACACCCCAACACGGCAACTCAAAAGTAAAATTTACTAATTGAAAATTGGAATGTGCCCTGCATGTAAACATAGTCAGTGATTTGTGTAAGAGACCAGGGGTCCGTTTCTCGATTCTTGTCGTTGCTAACCGTCTTAAGACCGTCTTAAGACCGTCTTACCGCTCCCTTGGATTTAGTGGTGAGCGTCGCTGTCGAGAGAGAGTTGAGTCGCTCGTACGAAGGACTTTGCTAATGACGATAGCAAAGACGCTTTCGAGAAACGGACCCCAGTATGGGCAATGGCCACCCACAGCAGACTGCATCGCCAGCGGGCCACGTGTCCTGAGTAACGCCAGCAAAGCCTGAAGTGCATCACACTACTGAGGAGATCTGAAGGAGGCCTGCAGTGTGAGTGTGTATGTGCGTGCGAGTGTGTAAGTATGTGTGCTAATATGTGTGTGTGCGCGTGTGAGTGAGTGTGTGCGTGAAGCATGAAGTGAGAGACTTAAGGGTGGTTGGGATCAGGCATGTGGCCTAGTGATTCTGACCAGGCCACCCCATAGGCATTTGTATAGATGTCAGCTCTCCCTCCAGCCCCCACCCCCACCCCCACCCCCACGCAAGCTGTTCATCCCCCCCCCTTCCAGTCTGTCACCAGAGGCTGCATACAACTATGACATTGGCCCTGCTATGCACACTATACAAGACTCCCACATTATGCTTTTTATAAGCAGTGTTTAGTCTGTCTTCCAGATGAAGAGAGGGTGTGTGTGTGTGCGTGTGCGTGTGCGTGTGCGTGTGCGTGCGTGCGCGTGCGCGTGCGTGTGCGTGTGTGTGCGTGCGTGCGTGTGAGTGTGTGTCAGATGAGCGAGGGGTCTCCAGGCGCTGTCTCTAAGGCATATTTTTATATCCTGTCACGGGTGCTCTTGGGGTTGTATACTTTTATATGCTTCATAAGGGGTCATATGTGTGTCTGTACTTCACAGCGTTTTGTAGTTCAAAATGCAAATAAAAAACCCTCTGCTTATTGACGTTGTGAACAAAAAAGGTTTATGTCATGTCTGAAGTAAGAGCAAATAAACAACTTGAAAAATGTTTTTACCGCTGTATTCATTCTTTAATAGAGAGAGAGAGAGAGAGAGAGAGAGAGAGAGAGAGAGAGAGAGAGAGAGAGAGAGAGAGAGAGAGAGAGAGAGAGAGAGAGAGAGAGAGAGAGAGAGAGAGAGAGAGAGAGAGAGAGAGAGAGAGAGAGACATAGAGAGAGACATAGAGAGAGACACGCTTATAAGACAGGGTAACAGAATGTAGTGCAGTGTCTAATCAGAATTTTAAATCGCTACTGTACGCACCGTATCACAGATTAAATGCAGTTGTCATGATGCATATGCCCTTCAGTACAATGTCTCTGTTATGTGAACATTTTTCAGTGTAGGGAATGCTTTGAAGATGTTTTGTTTCTACGGTAAGTAGCTTAGATTGCTCTTGAAAGAGGGCGAGGAGGGAAAAGGTCTTTAAAAAAAAGACGTCTGAACTTCACAGGACTTACCACACCTTGTTCAAACACAACACTGTTGTAAAAAGCAGTAAACATCGAAGGTGGTCTTTAAAACGTGTTGGCACAAACAGACCTGCTCATGGTCGGATTAACACACAGGCTAGATATGGCTGCTGCCTAGGGCCCCCACCTACCAGGGGCCCCCACAGGCTAGATATGGCTTCAGCCTAGGGCCCCCACCTACCAGGGCCCCCCACAGGCTAGATATGGCTGCAGCCTAGGGGCCCCCACAGGCTAGATATGGCTGCAGCTTAGGGCCCCCACAGGCTAGATATGACTGCAGCCTAGGAGCCCCCACGGGCTAGATATGGTTGCAGCCTAGGGGCCCCCACAGGCTAGGTATGTCTGCAGCCTAGGGGCCCCCACAGGCTAGATATGGCTGCTGCCTAGGGGCCCCAACTACCAGGGGGCCCCACAGGCTAGATATGGCTGATGCCTAGGGGCCCCCCACAGGCTAGATATGGCTGCAGCCTAGGGGCCCCCACAGGTTAGATATGGCCTGCAGCCAGGGGCCCCCACCTACCAGGGGGCCCCCACAGGCTAGATATGGCTGCTGCCTAAGGCCCCCCCACAGGCTAGAAATGGCTGCTGCCTAGGGGCCCCAACTACCAGGGGGCCCCACAGGCTAGATATGGCTGATGCCTAGGGGCCCCACCTACCAGGGGGGCCATGATTGGCCAAAAGTGAAAAAGTGCAGAATTGTGACAAGATGCAATATTTTTTTAAAAATGCATCTGTCGTGTTGGGTACAGTAGGAAGACATGTTATCCTTAATTTTTAGATCATAATTATGACACACGTATGTAAATTTGTTGTGAAATTTGCCTTCTGGGGGGCCCCACAGCAATCTGTAGCCTAGGGGCCCCAGGCCATCTTAATCTGTCCCTGCTCCTGCAGATACAGTATCTAGTGAGTGGGACTTTGTCTTGTTTTTTATATATAGCCTATAGTATTCTATAAATCCATGGTAAACATGACGTCTTTAATATCCATTGAAATAAGGGAAAGGGCAAAAGTCCTATTTCAAGGTGTGGGTGTTGTGGAGTTTCGATCCAAAACAAAAAAGGTTTGTACCACTTTGTACCACTAGGTGGCAGTGTTTCACATCTTAATAGGCTATTTGGCTGTCTGTGCTTCGTGCAGTGCAATGAGTGCAAACTGCTACTGTCTTCAACAAGACGGCACAGTTCAAAGATGAACTGCCTCTCCACATGGCTCTCATGGGCTAGACATCCAATAACTGTAGATATCGTCACTGTCTTGGGCATGAGTCAAAGAAAATTATGCTTTAAAGAAAGTCAAACAAAGCCTAGCTGACAGATAGGACATTGCCTGGAAAGGAGATGCCATAAACAACTATGTACATAGTGTCATGGCCTTTATGTGAAAGACGTTTCATTCAGTTGTTTGATATGACACCGGGCTACCAGTCATCTCATCTTCTGTAGATTTTATGAATGAATGAATGAATGAATCAATAAATGAATGTCTTTATTGTCGTGTACAGGTAGAATGAAATTAGTGAAGTGCAGATGCTCAAGATGCTTAAAACGGCATAAAACAGTAAAGAGAATAGGCCCACTAAAACTGTAAATAACTATAGACACAGACAAACCATGCACACATACACATACACACATTAGACGATGAATGTCCACAATGCTGTTATTTGCTATTATTTGGGAATTGTGATGATCTGGTTGATAGTGTTTTCAAATCTGTTCATGGTCACACGGTCACAGCTCAAATAGGTCAGAGGTCAGACATAGCCTATGACCCTCACATGTGAGAGGAAGGAACATGCTTGCAGGATTTCCCATGCAAACTATTACCGTGTCGCTCAATATACCAAAGATTTGGGAGTTCTGTGCTGCTATATTTGAAACACATTGTGCCTTTAGATAAGATTAAAATGAACACAATGGCAGGAGGTTAGAGTTTGATACTCTGAGTGTAAGCAGTTCCTGGGGACAGTTTTCCTAGACAGCTTTGCAGCTAGACCATTCCCCAAGGCTCATATTCAGTTAATCTCTAAGAATCCAGACCTCACGTAACGTCAAACCGAGGGCAGAGCTGGCTAGAGAGCTGATATAAGATGGCCAGGCAGCCAGACAGCAAGGTGCAAGGACTTGTGATGTCATGTCACATGACATGAGTGCAGCTCCTTACTTCCTGGTACTCTCAGGGGCCACTAATATGATTGGCCAGAGGCTTGAAAAGGGGGCGGGACGGGAGCGGCACTTTCAGCTGAGCGCAGTCAGAACAGGTTTGGGCAGTCCACCAGCTTCTCCTTAGCCCTGAAGACACACACTCTCCCTCCCACACACACACACACACCTCAAACACTTGCTAACTCATGCGGCATGTCATGGTGGCTGCCTGTGCCTGTGACTGTGTGTTCTCCACGTTTCCCAGCAGAGCAGGACTGTCCTGAGTTTTTGAGGAGCAGCCACGAGGACAAAGAGTCTCTTTCAGGTGAGTGCTGCCTGCTGCCTTCTTCCTGCTACCTTGTTTGGCCATGTGAGTGTCACTATAGTCCTGTGAGTGTCCTGTACTGGGTGGGATTGTGGTTGGACTGTACTGAGCTTCTGCTTCTGTTTGTCTATTGAGGATCCAGGGCCTTGTTTAACTGTTTGGCCATGTGAGTGTCACTATAGTCCTGTGACTGGGTGGGATTGTGGTTGTGGTTTGTGTGCTCTGCTCAGAGACTAACCAAAGGTACAGTAGCGGCACCTCTCAACAAACTGAAAACGAAAGGAGAGACGTGGCCTCAACGACACTCAGCAAACACACCGACCCGGTGAACTTTGCAGTGTTGTTTTAACACCTATGTAGTAGCACCAACACTGAGAGGTACATTCAAGTGTTGAATTAACACTGTACGATGTGTTTTGTTTGGTTTTTCTGATGGGCCTGGCGTTCCATTTCTGCTGACTGTCTTTCTGTGTTTGTTTGTGTGTGTGTATTTGGGTGTGTGTGTTGGTGTGTGTGTTGGTGTGAAGCGAATCCTCCTGCCTCCTGCCTCAGCCTGTAATTGTGTTGTGATAGCATTACAATACCTCAGGCTCCTGCTGGGGCTTGACTCAATTCCATTGGGAGGGTCTGGCATCTGTGCCTGCCTGCCTGCCTGCCTGCCTGTGTGTGTGTGCCTGCCTGCCTGTGTGTGTGCCTGTGTCTATGTGTGTTTCTGTGTGTCTGTGTGTGTGTGTTTCTATAAAGGGCGGACATGTTTGAGGTTTGCAGCTGCCCAGCTCCAAGCTCAAAAGCTTCTCATATTTTAGCTCTCAAGGAGTGGCATGGAATAGGCTGCTGCCGAAGACTTTTTGTCCTTCTCTTTTCAGAGAGAGAGAGAGAGAGAGAGAGAGAGAGAGAGAGAGAGGGTAATGTCCTGACATGTCTTGGCCACAGCCACATGTCAGCAACATGACATGTTAGAGGTCAAACGTATGACCCTGGCATGTTTGTAGTTGGCATCCAAATTGTTGGTGTTCACCATGTAATTGCACAAAATGTTAGTGCCTGTCCGTCTAACTTAGACAGACAGAGACAGAGACAGTGGGACAGAGAGAGAGCGACTCACACAAACAGAAAGAGAGAGAGACAGACACACTGAGAAAAAGAAAGACATACACACACACACACACACACACACACACACACACACACACACACACACACACACACACACACACACACACACACACACACACACACACACACAGAAAGAGAGAGAGACAAACAGACAGAGAGTGAGACAGAGAGAGAGAGAGCAGGATACAGGGTGCGTGTATGTCTGAAGACATAGCAGAGAGAGCTCTTCACCCCAGGTCATCTTGTCCTTGTGCTGAAACTGACAAGTATGTGGAGAATGTCTGTCTATAGCCGCCTGTGAGATGTGGATAGATTTATTTCTGTCTCCCACACGTGCCTCATACCTCTCTTTCTCTCTCTCTCTCTCTCTCTCTCTCTCTCGCGCACTTTCTGCCTCTCTTCTCTCTCTCTGTCTCTCTATTTCTCTCTCTCTTTACCTCTGTCTTTCTCTCTATTTCTCTCTCTCTCTCTTTCTCTCTCTCGCTCTCTCTCGTTCTGTTTCACTGTCCCACTCTTTCTCTCTCCCTCTCTCTCTCTGACTCTGTCTCTCTCTCTACCTCTCTCTCTCTGTCTCTCTCTTCCCCCTTCCCTTTTTCTCTCTGTCTCTCCCTCTCTCTCTCTCTCTAGTCTCTCCGTCTCTCTCTGTCTTTCTTCTTTGTCTCTCTGTCTCTCTCTCTCTGTCTCTCTGTCTCTTTCTCTGTCTCTCTCTCTCTCTCTCTCTCTCTGCCTCTGTCTCTCTGCCTCTGTCTCTCTCTCTCTCTCTCTCTCTCTCTCTCTCTCTCTCTCTCTCTCTCTCTACCCTCTGCCCCCATACACATCTTATATACGAGTAGTCTCCTACGCTGACAGCCCCAGACGCCATAGACGCCTCCACCAATAAGGAAAACGCCTCAAAAATGCTTTGTCATTCATCATTGGCCGGTGAGCACCTGTTAGTGTGGCAGCCTGTCATGTCAAGCCTTTGTAGTCACCTGCTTCTGTCAAGGTTTACACACACACACACACACACACACACACACACACACACACACACACACACACACACACACACACACACACACACACACACACACACACACACACACACACACACACACATACACGGGGGTTATAATGTGTTAACCATTTTTATTGTAGTGAAGTTCATTTTAGTAGTTGTGCCAAATTGCACCAATTACAGTGGCCTGGATGACATTACGTTAGCAGTTGATTCTGTATGATTTGAATATTATCTGCTTCTTTACAAGATTACACAGACATATGTGAGGACGATTATCGGTCAAGGTTTACACCAGGGCTTTGAACCGGTTCAAGGAGCGAAAACGAAAACCAGGAAATTTTTGTATTTTACAGGGAACAGAAACGAAACCGGAAACGTTTTTTATGTTCTGGAACGGAAACACTTATTTAAAAATAATGGTTAGCGGTTAATACCGGTTAATACCGTTCCTCAAAAAAAAAAAAAAGTAATTATTTTCCTGTGCACGTTACCATGACAGCTGAGGTTCACGTCCTGTGTGACATCAGCCATTCTCTGACTGAATGGAGAGAGAGCTGTGGATTACAAAGTCTCCACTCCACATCATAAATAAGAGAAACCACTGTCATACAAAAGGGTAGAGTTTCCATTGCATCATTGTAAGATATTGCAGAGAAGCGTGTGCAAAGCACACCGAGAATGTTCAACGTTATTGGGCATCACAATGTCCATCATAGCGCTCCATGTGACCCAAGTCAGCGTGGAGCGCGCATTTTCATCATTGAGGTTTATTCTCCGCTTAGGTCATCCCTGAATTCTGTAGGATATTCTTTTCATCCGCTTGAATAAACAGTTTGGAAGTAGGCTGACTCATTTGCACTTCCGTCTTTCTTGGTTAATTACCGTCAGTTAGGCCTATGGGGAGTAATCAGCTGACAGGAACGAAATTAACCATTCCGGGAACAATATTTTTTTGTTCTAACCGCTTCGGGAACGTCAATTTATTGGTGGAACTCCTAACCGGAAATGTTATAATTCCGTTTCTGTTCGGAACGGAACGTTTGGAAAAAAAAAATGGTTCAAAGCCCTGGTTTACACACAGACAGACAGACACACACATGGGAGCGAGGTTTTATTGTAGTGAAGTTCATTTCCGTAGTAAAGTTGAACCAATTACATGGCCTGGATGACATTAGGGTCAAAGACGTTTTCAAAGAGGCTTTCATGAATTCCCTGTAACAATAAATAAATAAAAAGAGTCATGTTTTTTACAGTTACAGTCAGCAGAAGGCATCCGTTACACTGAATGACAATGCCATTTTGCACGTCTTTGACCCATTAGCAGTTGATTTTATGTGTTTTGAATATTATCTGCTTCTTTACAAGTTTACACTGAGATACGAGGGGACGGTTATCGTCATGTGTTACCCATGTGCATTGTAGTGAAATTCTTTAGAGTAGGTTAGTCAAATTAGGTTGAAAATAACAATTCATTCAGTGTGTTTTGCATATCATTTGTTTTTATTTTTCAGGTCTATCAGTGTTTTGTACGGTTTTGAAAGAGAGTTGTTTCCTTGTGTCAGTTGTACGGCATTCAAATGTATGTTTTGCTTGTGGAACGGTCATGACTTCAGGCAAGTTTTACGGTCTCAGTCTCAGGTTCATCTTAAAAGGCTTGTTTTTCTGTTTGGATGGTATACAGTACAATGGAAATGCAGAGTGGATGTGTTAGGAGCATGTTTGGTCATGCTGGGATGATGTTTGTTTGTAGACAAACAGGGAGGCGTGGGGGTAAGGCTGAGGAGGCTACTGGTGGTATGCAGGGAGACGTGGGGGTAAAGCTGAGGAGGCTGCTGGTGGTATGCAGGGAGACGTGGGGGTAAAGCTGAGGAGGCTACATGGTAAACAGGGAGACGTGGTAAAGCTGAGGAGGCTACATGGTAAACAGGGAGACGTGGGGGTATACAGGGAGACGTGGGGGTAAAGCTGAGGAGGCTGGTGGGAAACGGGACCCACTAGTTTGACGCCCTTAAGGTTAAGGTTAGGGTTAGCGTTAGGGTTAGGGTTAAGGTTAGTAAAGCTGGAGACGTGGGGGTAAACAGGGAGACGTGGGGGGAAACAGGGAGACGTGGGGGTAAACAGGGAGACGTGGGGGTAAGGCTGAGGAGGCTGGTGGTATACAGGGAGACGTGGGGGTAAAGCTGAGGAGGCTGGTGGGAAACGGGAGTTTGACGCCCTTAAGGTTAGGGTTAGGGTTAGGGTTAGGGTTAGGGTTAAGGTTAGTAAAGCTGGAGACGTGGGGGTAAACAGGGAGACGTGGGGGGAAACAGGGAGACGTGGGGGTAAACAGGGAGACGTGGGGGTAAACAGGGAGATGTGGGGGTAAAACTGAGGAGGCTGCTGGTGGTAAACAGGGAGATGTGGGGGTAAAACTGAGGAGGCTGCTGGTGGTAAACAGGGAGATGATGGGGTAAAGCTGAGGAGGCTGGTGGGAAACAGCAGTGGTGTAGTCTACGTAGAACGCGGGTATACGAAGTATACGCACTTCTAAATTTCAGGGATGTCAGTATACCCAGTTAAAATTGATTGATCCATTGTTTTGAATAGCACATACAGTATACCCACTTCAAAACATTTTCATATATACAGTATACCCACCATAAAAAGTAGACTACACCACTGGTAAACAGGGAGACGTGGGGGTAAAGCCGAGGAGGGTGGTGAACAGGGAGACGTGGGGGTAAAGCCAAGGAGGCTGGTGGTAAACAGAGCAGGGCAGGGGCCATCGCAACAGGGTGAGAGCATCTCAGAAGACCCACGTGGCCAACTACTTGCAGAAGCCTCTATTATAGGCCTGCAAGAGGCATTATTAGTCAGAGACAGGTGTGTGTGTGTGTGTGTGTGAGTGTGTGTGTGTGCGTGAGCGCATGTGTGTGCATGTGTGTGAGCGTGCGTGTGTGCGTGCGTGCGTGCGTGCGTGCTTGAGTGTGCTCGAGTGGTATTTCTGCAATGCTGTTTTGTTGTGAGTCAGTCAGTCGCGTGCCCGCATGAATGATGTCAAGGTGGTATTTTAGGTAATGGGCAGATATTGAACCTCTCTCTCTCTCTCTCTCTCTCTCTCTCTCTCTCTCTCTCTTTCTTTCTTTCTCTCGCTCTCTTTCTCTCGCTCTCTCTCTCTCTTTCTCTCGCTCTCTCGCTCTCTTTCTCTCGCTCTCTCTCTCTCTTTCTCTCTCTCTCTCTCTCTTTCTCTTTCTCTCTCTCTCTCTCTCTCTCTTACTCTCTCTCTCTCTCTCTCTTTCTCTTTCTCTCTCTCTTTCTCTTTCTCTCTCTCTCTCTCTCTCTCTCTCTCTCTCTCTCTCTCTCTGGGAGATGTTAATGGATTGTTCTTCTCTCAGCTTGCCTGCAGGGTCAGTTCGCAAGGTACACTGAAATTAAAGTAACACTATGCTTTCCTCTTGCATCACCTTAATGTATGACCAGAATGTTCTCTCATTCCCAGAGCCCGCCCACTACTCCAAAAGTTATTTTGTACAGTTTTTGCCAATGAGGGCTGATACTGTAACAACTTAGGAAAACCTTGATACGCCCTGAAGAAGGCCATAAGGGCCGAAACGCGTAGGCATTGTAGCCAAATAAAAAAGTAAAAAAATTGCAACCTTGAGTGCCTCAGCATCTGTCTTCCTGGACCAACTTAGGAAAACATTTTGATGTTAAAAATGACTTCTTGTCGGTTTCCTGAGCTTGTTGCACCTGTTTTGTCACCTGACTTTGAAAAATACTCATCACAACCTGTACCACAACACAGTATCTAGACTAGACCAGGCTTGTTTTGTTTTTCTGCAATACCTCCAGAAGTAGGCCTACTGGTAGTAATATCTATATATTAGATATGTTTCATGTTTGACAAATTTCCAGACTCACTGTGTGCTGCTAAATTTTGTTTATGGAACCTAATGTGCAATATTCCTGTGATGTTACATGTTTGTCTTGTCCTTATTTAAATGGGTCTTGCTCAGGGATGCAAAATGAATTTCAGTGAAAACTGACAATAAAGTGTTATTGTATTGTATCCTCCCAAGGTCTGACTGCAGTGCCCCAACGAGCTCCTATTGAGATGACCTCACAGTAAGCGGACCCTTCCATCACCACAAGCACACTACCACTGCTGCTACTGTACGCTCAGGCAATGTCTGTGGACGCCTTAGGACAGTCGCCGCGGAGGATGGCCAAGGCCCCGCCCCCTCCTGTTCCCCCGAAGCGCTTTCAGGTAGGGGTGGACGACATGACAATATTCAATCGTGAATCGTGAAATCGAGGACAAGATTGTCTCGAATCTGCCAAAGTGCAGAAATTGAATAGGTCGTCTTGCAGTGAGAATGTTTCCTATTACATTACATTGCATTTAGCAGACGCTTTATAACCAAAGTGACTTTCAAAAGAGGACATAATCAAGCCAACATCACAAGCAAATACAAAGTGCACAGGAGTATCAGAGTGATACAGAGTCTACTTACTTAGCGTTGTTGTCTTATTCTTTACATTATTGTATTCCAATTGTGCACTTTATGAGAGTGTCATTTATTTTAATTTCCAATTGCAAATTACAAGTAAATAAAATGCATTTTTTTGTGTTTTTTTGGTGGTTGATCGTGATAAAGAATCGGAATCGAGATTTTATGTTTAAAAAATCGTGATGTGACATTTTTTGCCTTATTGCCCACCCTTTACCTCCAGGTCAAGGACGCCCTCCATGACCTCGGCGTGCAGCCCAGGTCTCCCACCACCCCCACCATCACCACCCCCACCACCACCATCCCCACCATCACTTCCACTCCCATCCAGCAGGAAGAGCGCAGGCCCAGCGCTGCAGAGCGTCTAGCCGCCGACAAGGGTCGCTTCATCAAGAGCCAGCCCATTGTGCTGTCCAAAACTCCACAGATGACCGCAGTGCCTGTAGCACGCAAGAAGCCGGTTGCTCCCGGCCCCGGCCGAGCCATCCCTCCCAGCCCCAGCAAACCTAATAGTAGTATTAGTAGTAGTAGTAGCCCGAGCAAACCTGTTAGTAGTAGTAGTATTAGTAGTAGCAATGAACCACCCAAAGCCAGCCCTCGGAGGCCCGTGAGGAGGGCTGCCCCCCCGGCCGCTGGCCACTCCGCTGGGGCGCCCGTGCTGAACCTGAAGCACCTGAGCATCCTCATCAGCGATGTGGAGGAGCCTGAGCCGGAGCCTGATGCCTCTCCCCCGGCCTCGCACGCCGCGGCAGCCTCCTCCACCTGCTCCCTCAGCAGCGACGGCACCGCGGGCGATGAGAACTGTAATAATAGTGAGCCCGCGGTGCCAACGCTGACAACTTCAGAGCCTACCTCCTTCGACTCCTTTGATAAACTGGCGCTCGCCTCACCCGCCTCCCTGGCTCAGGTGTCCTCTACCTCTCCCTCCCTCTCCACACCCTCCCTCGACAGCCCTTGGAGGACTGGGGCTGGGTCGGACGCGTCCGGGTCGGGGACTGGGTCCCAGTCGCAGGGTGGCTGCTCCAGCTCCCCCGCGGTGGCGGTGCGCAGGGTTGATGTCCGCCCGCAGATGGTGGCGCCGGTGAGGAAGGGCCCCATGATGCACGGCGGCCCCCACATGCACGGACGCATGCCTCCTGCGCACATGCAGATGCCCATGCACATGCCCATGCACATGCCCATGGCCGCGCACAACAAGCTGCAGCAGCAGGCGCAGTCACACGCTCACCTCATGTACCTGATGAAGGCGCAGGTGGCCGCCAAGAACGCCCCCGTGCTGCCCCGGAACTCACCCCTGATGCCACCAGGTACAGTAGTAAACACTTACAATTAGGGATGCAAATTATCGATTAATTCATTAATCATTAGTTTATAGCCTTATTGATCGACTTACGATTAATTGATGAGCTGCGTTTTTCCCCCGAAATCTCAATGTTTCTCGGAAAAATCTAATTTAACTAAATCTATTTTTTTTTTATTAAAAAATGAGATAAAATACCACATTTAAATGAATTCAATTTCAATTCTTTAATCCAAAGGTAATTTAAATATTCCCACTATTCACACCCCTCTTCACACACACTCTTCACATGCCCATTTCACCTGGGTCTCTTGTCAGTTGAATTGTTGATTAATCGCATAATGTGTTTTAATCGATTAATACATTGATCGATTAAAGTCAATGAATCGATTAATCGTTTGCATCCCTACTTACAATAGATCGTTGATGGCTCTTTTCCACTGCCGGTTTTCTGGTAGGCCTACAGCTCGACAACACGATTAGGCCGTCACTTTTTGCTTTTCAACTGGGCACGACATAGCTCAATCGTAAAGCAAAAAAGTGGCGGCCGAGTCGCACTGTGTCGAGCTGTAGGCCTACCAGAAAACCAGCAGTGGAAAAGAGCCTTTAGTAAACACTTGAAATCATGGCTACTGGATATAATCATATATAATATGATTATAATCAATAAATAAGGGGCAGTCATGGGTGAGCGGTTAGGGCGTCAGACTTGCATCCCAGAGGTTGCCGGTTCGACTCCCGACCCGCCAGGTTGGTGGGGAGAGTAATCAACCAGTGCTCTCCCCCATCCTCCTCCATGACTGAGGTACCCTAAGCATGGTACCGTCCCACCGCACTGCTCCCCATGGGGCGCCGCTGAGGGCTGCCCCCTTGCACGGGTGAGGCATAAATGCAATTTCGTTGTGTGCAGTGTGCAGTGTTCACTTGTGTGCTGTGGAGTGCTGTGTCACAATGACAATGGGAGTTGGAGTTTCCCAATGGGCTTTAATCAACACTGTCAACATAACTCTGCATAGTCTGTATTGCTAATTGCTCTTTTTAACTTACTCTTGTATTATTTATTGTAACATTTGTACACTATTTTACACTTGTTTATTTTTATAATTTGTGCAATACTTGTTTGTATTTCTTTTTAAAGTACCATCTAACCTGTGAAGGGACAAAAGATGCAAATTAGTGTCATGGCTATAATCTTCTATATTTTGCATTTTTTCCTAAATGCTGTTAATGTATGCAGTCCTTGTGTTAAATAAATAAACTTTCAAACTTTCAGGTGGTGTGCATGGAGGGATGGCTGGCATGATGATGGCCCACAGAGCGGGCATGACTCCCAGCCTGCCCCCCCAGGCCCAGCAGCCAAGCTCCAACGGGGGGAGCCCAACCCTCAAGTCTCCCACAATGCCCGGCGGTGGCACTCCGCAGCCAGTGTCCGCCACCACCACTCCTCAAAGCTCAGCAGTGGCCCCCATTACTCCACCGGTCCCTCTGCGCATCTCGTCTCCAACTGCAGCTGGCCAAGCGGCCGAACCACAGGCACCAGTTGCCACCATGATGGCCGCCACTGCTGCCGCCACACCAACCCCATCATCGCTCCCCTCCTCCTCCTCCAACCTCAGCTCCTTCCTCCCCGGTGGGGGGTCCAACAACTCCCCCATCCCCCCCTTCTCCTCCGCGCACCCCTCCCCCTCCCCCTCCATCACCCGTCTCTCCTCCTCCGGCTCCCGTAAGCGCCGCCCCTCCCTCACGCGCTCCAAGTCGGACGTGAGCGACCGCTACTCGCGGGCCGGCGCCGACCTGGAGCGCTTCTTCAACTACTGCGGCCTGGACCCGGCCGACCTGGACCTGGAGGAGCTGGCCCAGCAACCCGGCGGCTCGGACATCGCCTCCGTGTCCCGGCTGAGGAGCGCCAGCGCCCCCGCCTCCGAGTGCTCGCAGGGCCAGGAGCAGCAGGAGCAGGAGGAGGAGGGAGGAGGCGCGCAGGCTCAGAGGGTCCCCTACGGGGTCTCCGTCATCGAGAGGAACGCCAGGGTCATCAAGTGGCTGTACGGGCTGCGTCAGGCGAGGGATCCTGCCCGCGTCGCCAATGTCTAGACCAGGCAGGACCGCCGGCGCTGATTGACAGGTTTGACTGGGCCCAGGGCAATATCGTCTGAAAGGGCCCCCCCCTCCTCTCAATACATACAATGTAATGGGGAGCCAATTCTGGGCCCCCTCTCTCTCCCTGGGCCCGGGACAACAGACCTGTTTGTCCCCCGCTATCTGCTTCCCTGAGACCAGGGGTGGAGGAACCTACTGTATGTCTCGAGGGACGTTTATGGCCCTTGAGGCTGTGTTATCTGGCCCTGCGGATACACATGAAATAATATGACACTGTTTTGTAAAGAAATGTTAGAAATTTCAATATTGCTATATAATTAAGTTATCTGTTCATATCAGGGGACCTGAAGGTGAAGGAGGGGTCTGTTGTACACATGGCCACCTTTCAATATAGGCTTAAAGGGGTATGCCACTATTTTGGGGCTTTAATACAGTTAAAATCGTTGGCCAGGGTTTATATATGGGGTAACTTGTCTTAAAGCAAGACAACGCTTAACATGAAAAATAAGACACTTTACCACCTTTATAAACCCCAGCCAACGATTTTAACTGTATTAAGCCCCAAAATAGTGGCATACCCCTTTAAATCTAGAGGCTGAGAACCAAAACGTCACCTCATACCCCTTTAAATCTAGAGGCTGAGAACCAAAACGTCACCTCATACCCCTGCAGGGGAAACTGCTGCTTACTGTATGTTTGGGCCAATGGGAGCTCCAAGGTGTTTCAGGTAGGCAGGCAGGGGGTCCGCTGCCCTGCCAAAGTTAATGTGTCATGTTGAGGATCTGAGGGTCCAGGAGCTTTGGACTGCCTGTGGCCTTTTGCTGAACACAGTGGGTGCGTTCCAATATGCGACCTTGCTTCCTCCACTTGTGCTTGTGGCCTCGCCCCGCCTCCTGGCCCCTCCTCTGTGGAGAAAACAAAAAAGTTTCCCCGCTGTCAGCCTAGCCACAACAACTTTTGGGGGACTGTTTTTCATTCGCCATCCCAATTGCAAATGAGAAAAAGACTTTACAATTGAGCTTTTGCAAGATATTGAAATATAATGCTGTTGTCAGTGATGTCATCATGACATATTACTTCCTCGTACGAGGCCACAAGAATAAGTGGAGGAAGCAAGGTCGCATATTAGCACCCACTGTGTCTCTGTGTCTGTGAAATTGCATGAGCAAGCACACTAAAAAAAAACATTTTGTTTGTTTGTTTTGTTTTACATTGTAATGTGTTGTGCTTACCGGTATGTCTTTTTGACCAAACCCCTTACCCAGCATTTTCACCAGAAACGTAACTGTGAAAACGCCTTCTGTTTTTAGTGACCTCAGCTGCGATGGAACAGACGGACGCAAACATGACTCAAAATATGTCAGTCTGTGCAAAGGAGGAGCTAGACCGTTGCTTTGGTAACAAATTCCAAAGACCACGGGGGGTGTAGTGCTGTAAGAACACGGTTAAGTGATAAACCAAATTTAGTTAACCTTCAGGAAGTGGTAAACCTGATAATAGATATACCTGCAGGCATGGGGCACCTAAGTCACGCCCTCTACTTCCTGGTTCATGGGGCAGGGGGAGTCAAAAAATAATTACTGGGCTTGAGAATGGGTGATTTTTGGATTTGTGGTGCATAGGTGGAGGTCCAAGGTTTGGATTGGTGTAAAAAACCCCACTAATTTTCAAGCCCAGTAGTTATTTTTTGACTCCCCCTGCCCCATGAACCAGGAAGTAGAGGGCGTGACTTAGGTGCCCCATTGTTTAGTCAAGCAAACGATGACTCCATGATGATTTGCCTCTACCACAAGGTTAACTTAGTTTACTACTGAAACAGCTTCTTAGTATACCCCCCTGAACTCAATTCCAAAGACGTGAGCACAGCCGTGTATTTGTGCGTGCTTTTCGGGTTATAGAAGCTATAAGTTAAATATTTTTGGGATGCTCAAGGACGATTTTTAGCTACAGTCGTTGGGTAAACTGTAACGGTTCATCCACCCCATAGGCAGGTAGCAGTGGGGTTGAGGGGCCCAGAGGAAGATCATGCAAGAGCTCACCTTCAACTGCAGACAAATGACTGAGTAGAATGAATCAGTTGGTAGACATCATGGGGCTATACTACAAAGCTGGTTCAGGAGTAAACCAGGTTAAGTTAAGAGGTAAATCATCTAATAGAAGAGCCTGGAGTCCTCATATTCTTAGAATGAGGACTCCAGGCTCTTCTATTAGATGATTTACCTCATTAACTTAACCTGGGTTACTCCTCCACCAGCTTTGTAGTATAGGATCATGGTATTGGTGTGATGGAGTGGTCAGCACACTGGGGTTTAGCTCCAAAATTATACATTTCATTTCATTCAGGCCTGAAGAAGATCCCACAGGTGGATCGAAACATTGCTATTTGTTTAATTAAATAAAGTGTATATATTTGGAGCTCAACCCCAGTGTGCGGACCACTCTATCACTTTGTTTACCATGTTTGTCCGGCACCTGGATTATTGTTTTGTGGATTTGTGCACCCCAACCTTCAAACAGACATGGGATCAGTGTCAACATCATTTTATGAACCAATGACAGGACTTTTACTTTTTTTTTCTAATTTGTGTAGTGTACGAATTTTATAAATGTTTTTTTTGTCACTGGGTCTAAGTCAGATGCTTGTAATCAGATGCATTTGATGGGAGATTTGTGTATGATGTAAATACTTTTTTGGCCTATAAACTGAAATAAAGTGAATTAAATAAATGAAACTGCTACCATAATGTCTTGGGTTTTTTTCGCATGCCAGCTGCAGTTTTGAGAGTCAAAGTCTTTGATGTTAATCCTGAGTCAATATACCAATTGTGACCCGGATAACGTGTTTGTGTGCAGGGAAGCCGACAACGGGGGACAAAGGGGTCAGTTATCCCGGGCAGAGGGAGAGAGGGGGCCCAAATGGGTCCTCATTACATCGTATGTATTGGATCAGGGAACCTATCAAATTATTTTGTACCGGGCCTGTCAAAAGCTGTCAGCTGTCTCTCTCTCTCTCTCTCTCTCTCTCTCTCTCTCTCTCTCTCTCTCTCTCTCTCTCTCTCTCTCTCTCTCTCTCTCCTCTGTGAGTGTGTGCGTGCGTGTGGGTGCACATGCTATGGAATGTTGGTGCACAGGTCAAATTAAGATAAGAGATTAGAGGGTTTCGAAGGCAGCCTGGCTGTTCCGCTTGACTTCTCATGAACAATATGGGGGGCATTCCAGGAAGGAAGTACGGGAGGCAGTAGTGAATGAGGGGGTGCTTTCCAATATGCAGACTCCTGTCCTCCGCCTGTGCTTGTGGCCTCACATTTCGCTGATGCCCCGCCTCTGTGGAAAAAACATTAAAGTTTCCCTGCTGTCAGCCTAGCCTAACTTTTGGTGGACTATTTTTCATTCACCCTCCAGTTTAGAAATGAGATAATGACATTAGAATTGAGCTTTGGCAAAATATTGAAATAGAATTATGTTGTTGGTGACTATATCACAAGGCCACAAGGAGGCAAGTGAGCAAGGGAGGACCTGAGTCCGCATATTGAAATGCACCCCACCAGGGAGTCTAGGGCACCCACGTTGAGCATTCTGCTAATCAATGTCAGACTGAGTCCAAAGATCCCCAAGATACAGCACTTGACAGCCGGAACCACTGTCTCAAAACAACTCACTATAAAGCTTCCTGTTAACAATCATGTTAGGATAGTGGCCACCTTATATGCTGCACATATACAGTATGCCATGCCGTTCATTATGAGAGGAAATGGGTCAACAGGGTTTCTCATGGGTCATACAGTATTTCATATTGGAGTAAATAACAAAGTAATAGAACACCTCTTTATATTCTGTTACTGTGTCAAACTGTCACACTGAACTACCATGCACTCTACTGCTGTATAGATGCACATGCCTCCACATATTCTGTATGCGCAGGCTTACCGCAGCAATACACCAGCGGCGATCTGAGCAAGTCGAGCGACGGAAGTAATTGACTTTGTATTGAGTCAAGAGACAAAAGCGATTCTGGAGACTAGAGCGATTTGCGCGACGAGCGCGACAATTTGAAGTTGAAATCTTTTCAACTTTCTATGACGCGGTTCGGCGACAAGCCGCGACAGCCAATGACTGTATAGAGGTCAGTGAGCACAGCCAATGGGAATGCTTGAATGCTTTGCCTTCTGCCTGTACGGACATACTCTAGTCTCCTCAATCGCTCGTATCGCTTGCTGCTGCACTCTGTCCACTGCTGGACTGGCCATAGGGCATACATACAGGGCATTTGCCCGGTGGACTGTTGACTGTTTTGGTCTGGCCTTCCCTTCAGTGTAGTAGTATCAGTCCCCATGCCGCTACAGCAAACCTCTCTAGTCACATTTAAATATTCATTTTGGCTCTTGTGGTCACAATAGCGCGTAATAGATGACTAAAAATGTTGTCACAAGCATCATTGTCTCTCTTAAAGAGACACTGTGCAGGATTTTTTGTTGTTTATTTCCAGAATCCATGCTACCCATTGACTAATGTTACCTTTTCCATTAACACCACCATCAAATTCCAAGTGTTGATTATGACTGGAAAAATTGCACTTTTCATACATGAAAAGGGGGATCTCCTCCATGGTTCGCCATTTTGAATTTCCAGGAAAAACCCGTTTTTAGCTGTAAAACTGACTGTACTTGGGCCACACTATAAAATATTAGTTTATTTCATTGTAAATTTCATAAAAAAGATCAAATTTGGCAATAGGCAGCCCAGTTTCAATGAGCAGCATAGCCGCAGTACCTTTTTTGACCATTTCCTGCACAGTGTCTCTCTTAATGCCTGGTGGAAAATGCCCTGCCTGATTTCTCATTCCAGTGCAGCCCTGACTCTGTCGCTTGAATCGCGTCGCCGCTGGTGTATCTCTGCGGCTAGTCTCCAGAATCGCTTTTGTCGCGCGACTCAATACAAAGTCAATTACTTCCGTCGCTCGACTCGCTCAGATCGCCGCTGGTGTATTTCTGCGGTTGGGTCATTATACAGAAAAGGTGGAAATGCTGTCACTGACATTGGTAGATACCAATACAGCCAAAGTTGACCTGATAATCACATACTTTACATATGTTCAATTAATAGAGACTGTTTTTGTAATGTAAAAGTCAACTCTATTGGTCTACTTATATATTTTATTTTTTATCAACTTTTAAAAAAAGGATACCCGTGGAAACGCTGTGTCACTAATATGATACATGAAAGTGTATTGTATATTTTTTTAATTTAATTTTTCAATGAAATTAACCTCATTTGCATTTTCATTAACATTACGTGGAATGACTACAACATATACATATTTAAGAAATGGTTTCACATTATTTATAATATTACATAAAGATCTGTCACTCAAAATTACGTCATTGGTGTTACTTCTAGACAAAATACTGTTATTTTGAAAATTAAATTGGCTCTTTGGGTGTTCCTTCTGGGCAAGAGGTCATTTGAGGAGGTGTAGTGGTCAAAGACATCATACAAGTCAGATATCTGTCTTCATTTATTCAAAAATGTCATGATTTCTTGAAGAATTGTACATGAAGCTACGAAGCCTGTCATTGGTGTTACTCAGTTTAAAGCCACAGAGGTGAGCCAATTCAAATAAAACTTGAATACATCAAATAAGTAAAGGATTTTGATATCACTGAAAGCATATTGTCTCCCACAGATTCAGCCAGTTTGTTTTAACTGTGGTTTTCCCCTAAAAAAGTCATTGGTGTTACTGTAATTTGTGGTCATTGGTGTTACTTTTCAGCCTAAATTAACCCATAACACCAATGACATTCATGTGTAAAAGCTACACCAAAAACATCAGAAATAAGGGAATTGGAGTAGGGAAACCAGTTTATGAAATCAGTTTATGAAATGAAATGCTAATAATATGAGTTTATGATTGAGTTTAAGAAATTAAAAGAGGTCATTTCCAAAATAAATTGGCATCTTTGCGGTCGTTTGACGTTTTGTGTCATTGGTGTTATGGCACGTCACTGGTGTTACTTTTCACCTCTTTTTGACCTGGTTCACTTGAATTATTGTTATATTCATCAATGTTTTCTTTTTCATCATTGATGTATTCAGTAGCTCATATTTTAAAGTTACTATTCAAGAACTTATTTGTATTCTATTCCACTCCTTTTTAAAAATTAAAACATTGATGGCGAAAGTCACATAGATTCACATGATGTTGACTATTTACATTTTTAAATAAAGTTGTAAATGTTTAATCAGGTATTTCTCTTGGTTTTATGGTTCCATGTATCTGATTTTAGTGGAATATTCAAGTTTATTACACATTTGTAAAAAAAAATGTTCTTTAATTTAGTGTGTATTGTAGGTAACACCAATGACGAAAAAACAACAGATGCATTATTTAATGAAATATATTTTAAAAAATGAAAATACATTAAGCTGGCCCTGGTGTGGATTAACTAAATTAAAGCGATGGTTCGGAGTAGAATCACCCTAATGCCATTTGAACCGTGACACCCATCCACCTTTACACCCGAAGTGTTTTCTGCCGCAGGCTTACATCAACAGAGTTGCCGTGTTATTCGATGTTTATTCCGGTTAGCTTGACTCAAGCGCATATGGATACTGGGCACCGTCTCCAAACTTTCCCCACAAAAATAACATGTCATGACACCAAACTTCTGCAGTAGCACAAATATGGTCTGTACTCACGAAACGAAGCATTTGGAAGTTTGGAAATAGTCCAGGAGTTTATTATTATCAACACAAGCCGAATAGCTTCTCTGCTGCTAAAGCTGCGCCAACGTTACTTCCGTCATCTAAGACAAGCATGTAAGAGTCCTCAACGAAGCTCATAATATGCACAATGAAAAGTGAATTCAGCATCAGTATTGATAACGAAAATCCTTGTCTAATTGATAGTAGGTAAGATTTGAAATATATTTTAAGTATTGCCTTGAAAATATAAGCCTTAATCACAATTCAGTGAAAACTTTTTTAACACTCTCGTCTGGAAGTTTGTTGAAGACTTTTACGGGCTTGTCTCATATGACGGAAGTAACGTTGGCACAGCTTTAGCAGCAGAGAAGCTATTCAGCTTGTGTTGATAATACTAAACTCCTGGACTATTTCCAAACTTCCAAATGCTTCGTTTCGTGAGTACAGACCATATTTGTGCTACTGCAGAAGTTTGGTGTAATGACATGTTATTTTTGTGGGGAAAGTTTGGAGACGGTGCCCAGTATCCATATGCGCTTGAGTCAAGCTAACCGGAATAAACATCGAATAACACGGCAACTCTGTTGATGTAAGTCTGCGGCAGAAAACACTTCGGGTGTAAAGGTGGATGGGTGTCACGGTTCAAATGGCATTAGGGTGATTCTACTCCGAACCATCGCTTTAAGAAGTTATATATTAATATTAAATAAGTTTTAAGTGCATTAGAAGAAATACATTTCAGTGGAAATAGGTTTCCCAAATTCAACCTTTTCTGTAGGATGACCCGGTTACATTTTGTATTATTTTTTTGGTTACATTACTTGAGAGATAATCTAAAAAAAAAACACACAGTTTATGATTTGTTTGTACAGTGACTATTCTCACCTCTTACGTATATTCTTCAGTGTTCAACTTCAGACCTGAACATACAATACTATAGGCCTGTGTAATATATGACTTTCTATAGATTTTATGAATGACTTAGAATGACTTGTGCTTCTGTTGTGCTATTCTCCAGGTGTGCTTGGAAAGACAAAGCTCATACAGTCACCTAATCTTGAATTGGATGCAAATGCATCAGGCGTTTACCCATGGCTCAGGCCCGGCAGAGTGGGGACTGATGCCATCATGATCCTCTCAATATCTCCCTGAGCCTCCATCCATCCACACTTTCACTTTTGATTTGCGTAGCCGTTTGTTATCTGGGGAAGATCAAGATTACTGCCTCACCGCTTAGAACTGGAGACTGTACAGCAGCAACACACAGAGTAGCAGAGATGTCAAAAGCAAAAATAAAAGTAAAAAAATACAGTTTCCTTTCAACACAAGTTACTTAACATTTATGTAACTTAACAATTAAGTAGACCTGTGTAGGCTACTTGTCTTACGATCAGTTAACTCTGCACTGGTTGAATTAAGTCTGGGTGGGCCCTTGTTAGGTTTTTAGTGTTTATCAGTAACAACAAAATGTATCCATCTCATTAGGTACAATGGAGTAAATGGTGTAACAGCTATGTGAATGGCATGTGCTAGTGCTGTACTTACACCACAAATGTTTACTTTTTCTTTTGGACACCTCTGGGGAGTACATAGTACAGACCTGCGGAGCAGACAGTGGACTGGCCACCAACACTGGCTGTAAAGACTCATCACTTTCATGGCCTCGGCTGCCATCTAGTGTAGATCTTGAAAATTGCATGCATTTTAAATACCAATCTTCACAAAGTGTTTCTCAAAGGTATATTTTATTTATTATTAAAAAAACAACAAAAAATAACTAAACCCAGTAACACACACAAGTATGAGTGACACCTGTTTACGAAAATAAAAACAATTGCATGGAAATCATATACTCAGACATAATTAAAACAATTATGTCAATGCCCTTCATTTTGTTCACAGTGCCATTAACAATGAATGTGGTAGACCTATACAAAGACAATTAATTCTCTATATTACATAATATTACTTTTAGCCAATATTTTATCCAAAGCTGCTTACAGTTATGTTGCAAGCTATTGGTTACAATCACGGCAATGTCAGTTTGGTGCTTTGCTCAAGGGCAGTTCAGCCATGGAGATGGAGGGAGAGGTAAAGGGAGGATACAGACTTCAGACGTCTGATCTAAAGACCAACCAATAGCTGTACACTATACAAACATGTTTATCAATGCACAGAACATAATGCAGTACTATATAATGCTTATTAATATACATACCTAGGTTGTCCATTTACAAATATTTGGACTGTGAGGAGGGGCAAGACCACATTAAACCACATGGGTGCATTTTTTGAGCAACAACAGTTTCAAACAATCAGAGGTTGAAAAGTCCACACAGCCAGGGGCATGCAGCCAGGGATTGTCAACAAATAGGAAACCCATGTATTGTTGATGAAATGTAACTTGTCTTAAAGACTCTGGTTTTCCTCTAGAATTGGGGTCATGTGAACTGACACAAGGTCACTGAGGAGTTATCATTAGGAAGCCCAAACCCAGGAACGAGGGGTTGAGTGAATGTGGCATGGAATGTGTGCAAGTGGGTGAGTGTGTCAGACGAGACACTGTAGAAAGACAGAGTGCCTGCTTTCCAGTCCAGGTAAACGCCTACTCTGCTGGAGCGAGGAGAAGGGGCAGGTATATCAGTGCCCTCACCATTGTGACATGCACAGTAACTTGTAGCATCGCACCTGAGACTCCAGGACTTATCATTCAACCCAAAACTGCTCTCATGATTTTTCCGCTTTCTCTCAATACTTTTATATGCCACTGCTATATGGGCCCCATAATCAGTGCTCCATTCAGCCTCCCAGTAGCAACGGCTAGATAAGCCCTCTACACAAAGCACCTGGGGATTACAGTCAAACCTCCATGGGTGGTCATCATATTGGTACTCCACTGTCACAGTTGAAACTTTTGTGTCCCCCTCAGACAGATAGAGAGATCTGTTTGCTGTGTTTGGATCCAGTGTGAGTTCACAGGCATCTACACACACACACACACACACACACACACACACACACACACACACACACACACACACACACACACACACACACACACACACACACACACACACACGCGCGGGGGGGCATATGCACAAAATATCAAGGGCATAAGTCTAAATGTATACATGCACACACAAATAAAGTCACAAATTTTTGTAAGGTTTAAGTGTGTGTGTGTGTGTGTGTGTGTGTGTGTGTGTGTGTGTGTGTGTGTGTGTGTGTGTGTGTGTGTGTGTGTGTGTGTGTGTGTGTGTGTGTGTGTGTGTGCGTGCGTGTGCGTGTGTGTGTGTGTGTGTGTGTGTGTGTGTGCAATGCATGATGTGCAATAAGTTCACTCACATCTTCTTGGTCCTGGTTTGATTCTGTACTCTCCTCCATGGTCGTGCCTGAGGAAACATTATTACTTTACATTGCATTACACTTTGCTGATGCTTTCATACAAAAGAACTTAGAGTTGTTATACTGTATACTGAGTATTGCATTGGGTGTAGTCCCTGGAGCAATGTGGGGATAGGTGCCTTCCTAAAGGGCACTTCAGCCATGGATGGAGATGAAGGGAGAGGAAAGGGTGGGATTCAAACCAGCAACACTCTGTTCTTAAGACCACCTCCCTAATCAGTAGGCTTCGATAGCTCAATAATATACAACAATACAGTCAAAACACAGAGCTAACTGAATCCACCCTTTCCACTGAGACAGAAGCCTGAAAGTAGCAAACTGCAGGCAAGTAATAGGCCCTACAGTAGTTAATTAAGGGCTGAAAGTGAAGAATGATTCACATTCATTAAAAGTCAATAGCTGTGTGTGAGAGCCCTTAGTGTCCTCAGCAGCTGTCTATATATAACATTACATTACACTTGGCTGACACTTTCATCTGCACCACAATATCGTCTATCGAACCTAGCACCCACCTGAGAGTCTCTAATTTGCAGCTGGGGTCATTCAGTCTGTCCATGAGCTCTCTGACACCTGAGTCTCCTGGGTGATTGTAGCTAACATCCAGCAGTTTCAGGTAGGAGGGGTTTGATATGAGAGCAGATGAGAGGAAAGCACAGCCTCTATAGCTGATCCCACAAAATGACAGTCTGAAACAAGATATGAGCTTCTGGCATTATAATAAATATTGTAAGTATTTATTATAATGTAAGTATTGAGCAATAATAATGATAAATAACCCCATTCATTCTCAGACAATACATACAGGCAGCTTGCTCAAGATCTTTTGAAATGTGAGTATGGAGACATGTTGAGACACTTTTTTAAGATTCAATGCAGTCCTTGTACTGTAATTGCAGAGGTCGCTGCAGAGGCTTACTAAAGTGTACAAATCAAATCAGTTAATCTAATCAATCAAATCAATTTTTTCTTGTTCACTCAGAAAAAAACAGGCATGTTTCTTTTAGGTGTATTTCAGATTTCCAATGTTGACAGCATTCATGCATCCACAAACCATGTCAGTCCCACTACCATGCTTGACAATTGAGAGGAAATGTGTTTATCTTGGTCTCTTCATCTCTCTCGAGACCAAGATAAACAAATTAGCTTTAGATGGTGTCAAACATGTGTGGTGGTAAACAATTCAGTTTTACAAAAAAGTTTATCCTCTCAATATTCAAGCATGGTAGTGGGACTGACATGGTTTGGGGATGCATGAATGCTGTCAACATTGGAAATCTGAATTACACCTAAAAGAAACATGCATGTCAACATGCACTGTGACTACTGAAGCAGATCATGATACTCTCCATAGGAGTTCTTTCAAATCTCACACCAATCTCTTTAAGCCAGGTGCAGTCTCAAAATGCAAAAGTTTAATCTAAAGAAAGGTTGAATTGCACACTGATGACCTCCATTTTAATCTCTTCTCATTTCAAGACGATTCAGGCCAACACGGCCCCTTCTCTGCCGGATTGTAATCTGGGGTGTACTCACTTTTGTGGGCTATGTTTGAACGTTAATGGCTGTATTTTGATTTTTTTCTGAGTGAACAAAATATTTAAGCTGTTGTTAAAAGGTCACTAATCATTGTGTAAAAGTGAAACATCTTTAATGCTCTCCTATGAAAAGATATACTCACAAATCTGCAAAAATGTGAGGGGTGTACTCACTTACGTGATATACTGTATGCCAGACTATTGATGCAAGTGGGTTAGTAAAATGTAATTTGAAATAATTAAAACCTTGTATTGAATGAATTGTCATATGTTGAGGAACTATTTTCATTCATTCTCAGCAGAAGTGGTATTTTACATTGCTCATCGCTCTAGTCAGTTGTGATGTAACCAACTCACTTCATCAGAGAATTGTCAGAGGCTTGTTGTAGCTAGCTCCACTAAAAAACAATCACGCCATAACATGGTAAATAAACCATAGTGCATATACCAGATACAACCATAAAACCCCTAGATGGGTATGGACAGGTTTTTGTCATTTCTGAGATCGTGAAAGAATAAAACTCTGCCAAGCTGTCAAAAAGAATGTAGGGCCTACACTACTGCTCAGATAGAAATGCAAGGTTGGTTTACCTAAAACCATCGCCACAGGAATGATCAACAATCTAGCATAGTTTATTGATTTGCTTCTGGTGCTTTTTGTTTTCAGTGACAGGCTTTAAAAGGCTATTCACATGCGTTAGTCTAACATTAGCGACCTCTGCTATTACAAGGACTGCTTGGAATCTCAAAAAGATGTCTCAACAAGTCTCCAATACTTCTATACTCTATGTCAAAAATCCCAGAGTATCACGACACAAACCTCATTTTTTCCAGTTTGCAGTGGGGTTGTCTCAGTCCTTCACTGAGCAGCTCCACTCCACCATCCTGTAGGTCATTGTTACTCATGTCCAGTTCTCTGAGAGATGAAGATGTCCTTTGTAGCAGTAACACCATCATTTCACAGCTTGCTTTGGAAATGTGACACTGCTTGAGCCTTGTTGAAAGTAAAGGTGAAGGGAAAAAGGTTGAACTTCATTAAATGTCTGGGGAAATCTTGGCTCAGGTACTAACCAGGTCTTCTGTCAGTTGTCTTGGGCCCAGGGAGAGATGTTTTTGTCCCAGGTTTGGCCAACTCTTTTCATCATCATCCAAAATGGCTAGTCGATGTTGATCTAACTAGCTCAACACACACTTACAAATGGAAAAGAGTGGCTAGCAAGTTTTCTCTTCTACCGACCAAAGTGAATTTTCTCAAGCATTTGGCAGGTTAGCATTTATTAATTTACATTCCTGTCTGTAACATTATAAACAGCAACTGAGCATATCAATGTTAATGGCAACAATTAATACACTTTTAACCATAGAGGTGGCAAAAGCAAAAGTGCAGCGATTCTATACCATCATACAGGACAGCGGTTTAACACACTCCCTCTGGTTAGCACGCTTCTAATGGCCTGACACTGGCAGATCGCCCTTTTATATTTTATTAGGGTTCCCTTGCCACATTATGTCACATTTATGTCATTTGGAAGTGTAATGGCATACATAACCCATGACTGACCTCCACATTTGTAGTTTGTGTTTTGGTTCTTTCAATTCCAAACAGAGCTGCTTCACTCCTTCATCAAGCAGGTCATTGTCACTCATGTCTAGTTCTCTCAGATGCGAAGGTGATTCCTGCAGTGCTTTTGCCAAAATTTTACAGCTGGATGGAGAGAGATCACAACGATCTAGCCTGTCTCAAAAGATATATGGTGGTTAGTTTTGACACAAGTAAATTAGAAGATAGTATAATGCTATAATGGTTGATAGAAAAATCAAGAGGAAGTTTTATCACAATCATGCACCTGAAAGGAGAGGTGGTATAGCAGTTTTCAGGACTCTATTCTTACTACATTGACAGGATTTTTTTGAGCCTTAGAAAAAAATACTTCTATTCTCGAACTCAAATAATAGAAACATAGTACATTCACATTGCAATATACCCTGTGAAAAATAAAAATTCTGCAAAGAACCTTCAGTGGAGGAACTGTGAAGAAACCCCTAAAAGGTCTCAGCAGAAACTAGGTGATCTTGGAAGATTCCTGAGGTTTTCTTTTTTCAAAATATTTTTTAGGTCAGTTTTTCAGTGACAGTACAGTTTGAGGGAGAGACAAGAAATGTTTGGGAGAGAGACAGGGGAGGGTTGTCAAAGGACCCGGACTTGAATCGCACCCTGGTCAGCTGCATAGCAGATGAGTGCCATACCATTAAGCCACGCTACGGGCCCAACCCAGAGGTTTTCTTGAAGGTTCCTCAGAGAACCCAGGAACCCAAAGGTTAGTTGAGAATCTTTAACTGTATTTTAGAGTGTGTGAAACTGCTAAAATGTCTCTGAGTTTCTTCCAAGAACTTATTTATCACCTTGCCTCAGATTCCTCACAGAATGTTTAGGTTCCCCACAGTGGCAACTGAAGGTTTTTGAGGAATAGTGTACATTTCCATAGCATAAAATCAATTTCTATTGTTCGAACTCAATATATTGTTCAACCACTGATTCACTCATTGATTTACTCACCGAACTGTCTTGGAGATTTTCACAACTGGCAGCATTTTGTTGAGTCCCCCTTCTGATCTCATGTACATCTTCAGGTCAAACTGGTCAAACTCTTCAGTTAACATCAGTATCAGATGAACAAGAGCGGAACAGTTGGTTGGAGACAGCACCTTTTTTTCATCTGCTGAGTGTCTGAAACTAGTATGACATACAGCAAATTAAAATTGACTCATGCTTAACCTTTAGTTGTACCCCTAGAATTAAAGGAGAAATCCGGTGTGAAATGGCTTAAATAGAGTTAAAACGTGATGCTGAGGGGTAACTCTGGCCACATACCTTTCCTCCATACGTGCACTGCATTCCAAATTCCAAGCGCTAGTCAGAATTTGAAATTAGGCTTCTACTGTGATAGGTCGGCAACAAATTAGCCATCGTAATAAATCTCTACCTTCCACCCATTTACGAGCCTCAAACTTACTCAACACTTCATTCTGTAGAGTCGCTGGGTTTTTGACATGTAAAACGAGGCATAGAGAACTTTTGTATTGCACAGTTACAGTAGTTTAGCTACAGGGGAAGAAGAAGAAGCTGCACCATTTCGCTCAGGGTCTGTGTCTACGAGGCGCCGCCATCTTTGATTAAGCCATGATAAATCTATCAACGAGTACAATTTAGGATAGGAAATGGCAAGATAGAAACAGACTGCAAACTTAATTCTGTTTTAAGTGATCCCAGACACTTCTCCCTTCCACTAGAGAGCACTGCACAACCAAAAGTTCAACGCACCCGGAAAGAAAACGATTTGCCACCTGTTTGATAAAACCATGGAAGTAGTGAAAGAACTGGAGAGAATGAATGTCCCGCCTCCAGTCATTTCAATGGGAAATGTTGGTGAATTCAGCCAAAATTGAACACATTTGGAGTCGTTTCTGCCGACAACAATTGAAAATTGAGACGAGTAAGTGCCTTGCTAATCGCCGAAGCTAACCAGCCAAATCCTGACCCCCTGAATAAAACTGTTGGACATGACTTGCCACAGCCTCTTCTTCTGTCTGCTGCCCTGCAAGACGGACCTACGTGACTGTATAGAGATTGTGCACTAGAGGTGTGTCGTTCATGAACGAGCCGGTTCTTTTGAACGGCTCCCTGAAGTGAACGATGGGAACCGGATCACAGCTGGGGGAGCCACTCGACCGTTATTTCGTTCATTTCTCATTCATTTTAAGCACGTGAACTCCGGCAGAGTAATTAAATTTGGGGAAAAAAACACAATTGTTTGCAAAAACGGTCTTTAGAAGCAGGAAAATAATCAGTTGTTGTTTGGACAAAATTACCTTGAGGAGGAGTCAAAATATTACATTCTTAACACTGAATAAATCATTTAAAAAAGAGCCAAAAGAGCCAGTTTTTTGAACGGCTCTTTGAAAGGAACGAGCCACTAAGATCCGGATCCCGAAAAAGAGCCATAAATCCCATCTCTATTGTGCACACAAAGACTCTGAATTAAAGTGTTTATCTGATATTTAGGCCGAATACAGAAAATATAACGCTTAGTTCATCCCTACAGAGCTGTAAGTTTATTTTCTTTGCAAGGTTAATACTGTTGAAAGGCAGTGAGTTTAGTCTGAAGTCTGAGCGTCTCTTTTGTAGATTGTTTATTCAGATCCGAGCAAGCCAGCTCATTTTGTGAAGTACTCGCTGATGCATCGCGGACTCATGCTTAAAGAATCGTACGGTCGGAACCGTGCGAATCTCCGCTGGAGCGAGAACCAGGCGCCTTGAACCCTGCGAGCCCTATCGCACAAGATGCATCGTGTTTTCACAAAATTAAATTAACCTATAACAGTAGTGGTGCCGTCACGATAAAGGCCCGTTTTTCGTGGTTGCGCCACACTTTCACGACCAATGCATTTAAGTGAGCTGTCTGACTCGTGGTTGATTTATGATTGATGGTCCTGTCAAGCCTCCAGGTGATTTCTCAGAGAGAAGATAACCTTGCATTGGAAAACACACTGTCCAACTTAATTTGTTTTACTTGACAGTGTGATGGGGCATAGCCTACATGATAATGTAGGGCCTATCCCTTCACTAATAATCGTTCTCTAACCAGTCATGGGTGAGCGGTTAGGGCGTCAGACTTGCATCCTAGAGGTTGCCGGTTCGACTCCCGACTCGCCAGGTTGGTGGGGGGAGTAATCAACCAGTGCTCTCCCCCATCCTCCTCCATGACTGAGGTACCCTGAGCATGGTACCGTCCCACCGCACTGCTCCCCATGGGGCGCCACTGAGGGCTGCCCCCTTGCACGGGTGAGACATAAATGCAATTTCGTTGTGTGCAGTGTGCAGTGTTCACTTGTGTGCTGTGGAGTGCTGTGTCACAATGACAATGGGAGTTGGAGTTTCCCAATAGGCTTTCACTTCTTTCACTTTCTTTCTTCTGTCGGAATTTGGCCATCAATCGTAAATCAACCACGAGTCGGACAGCCATTCAAATGCATTGGCCCAACCACGAAAAACTGGGCTTTATCGTGACGGCACGACAAACGTTATAGATTATAGATCGGTGATTCGTGGCCATGTGATGATATAGCATGCGATACAGTTGAACCTGCAGACTGCGCGAGCTGCCAGCCAAGGACTCCCCAACTTCGGAGTATAGGAACTCTCTCTCCTTGGAAGAGTTGGAACTCTTCCACAAGTTCTCACAGTAGGCAACTGGGCAAATACTACGGTTAGTTTAGATATGTTTTTGAAGTAAGCTTAAAGCTCATTTTCATATGTACATCTCTCCTTAATGTCTCCCTTACTAAGGCAGGTCACTAGCTGGACAAATTAGGCCTTTCATCCTACCAAGGTTTTCTCTGTGGGTTACTGACCAGAAGGCCTATTGGAAGAGATTACAACATGGGGCAACCTCAATTCTTGCCCAAAATTCGATATGGCCACTGTGTCCCAAAATGACTGGTTTTCATGCATTATTCACTATTGATCGACTAATCGCAGCTTAATCAAAGGTGGCGCCGCCTCGTAAACACAGACCCTGAAAGAAACGGCACATACAAATGAGTAACTGAACAGCTTTTAGCGTCGTCAATGGGTGGAAAGTAGAAATGTTTTAGGCTACGATGGCTAATTCGGTGCCGACCCATCACAGCAGAAGCCAAATTTCAACTAGCTCTTGGAGCACTGACTAGTTCTTGGAATTCGGGATGCAGTGCACATATGGAGGAAAGGTATGTGGCCAAAATTATCCCTCAGCATCACGTTTTAACTCTATTTAAGCCATTTCACACCGGATTTCTCCTCTAAGAAGGAAAACATTCAAGAACGTGAGAGACCATACACGATTGCCCTGTTTTTCATTTTTTCATTATTCTCACATACAGTAGAAATATCAACACAGAAAGGGCCGTGGTAGTATAGTCAGAATCAGTTTACAGGTTGTAACCTGTTTTAGTGCGACACCCTGTCCTCAGGTTATTCTACAGTTCCTTTTTTAAGTGCATGTAGGCCTACATGTAACATTGTAATTATGTAGGGGGCTAATTGCACTGTATATAACACATGAATGGTGCATACTGTAATATTGCATATTTATTTTGTAACACTGTATGGTAGCTAATGTACCAGGAAAAGTAAAATCAATGTAACCTACAATTAGCAACAATGACATTTAGTTAAGTTAGCAGTGAGGAGAAGTAAATGTATGTGTTACCTTTTAATCTCCTGTAATAGTGAGGTGTCCCCTAGTTCTTTCAAACAGTGGAAGAGGTTGATGGTGCGGTCTGGTGAGATGTCTTCACTGATCTTCTGTTTCACAAACTGGGTCATGGGTTTCATGCTTTTTTCTCTGCCATCTAACTGTGGTAGTACTACATTCAGGGGTGATTTTACTACAGGTTCTATCATTGCAACCAGGCCAACGAGGAAACGTGTAAAAAGATCCAAGTGTCCAGTCGGGCTCTGTAAGGACTTTTCCACAGCCAATGCGCATTGGTCCAATCTTGAGCATGGGAGTAGGGCATATTTTATCCTCTCCCACGGAGTTGTGAGAAAAGGATATGACCACCAGTGGAAACCTTCGCTAAGAAAATAAAGAGCTGCTAAGAACTCCTGCACACTGAGATGCACAAAGCTAAAAGTGTTTTCACCAGCTACCGAATGCTCTGTTTTGAAGAGCTGTGTGCACATCCCAGACTGCAAAGCTCCTGCAGTCACATCAATTTTGCATTTTTCTAAATCCTTCTCATAGAAGATCAGTTTGCCTTCCATCAGTTGCACATATGCCAGTTTACCAAGTTTCAGAAGAAAACTCCCTCTATTCCTGCTACTCATGCCATTTTTCTTCAAGTATTTGTCTGTAATTCAAGTTACCTGAGAGACACAGTACAGTGTGTAATATTCAGTCAAGGTTTTAGGGGATCCCTCATTGCTGTAATCTTTCAGTATTTCATCTGCCACATCTGCTATAATGTGACAGAATATTGGAAGGTAACACATGCTGTGGATGCTTCTGTTGTCTTTGACATGATCAATGACTTTCCAAGCTTCCTCCTCATTCTTAATGTTGTTCTTAAAGAACATAATCTTCTGATTATCATTAAAACCTTGCACTTCTGTCACCAAGTTGAAGAAGTGGCGTGGAATCTGACTGGATGCTGCAGGTCTGGTTGTGACCCAGATGAGAGCAGAGGGCAGAAGCTGACCTGCAATGACGCTTGATACAATTTTGTCAACTGATGACTCTTCTTCAAGCTCAGTGATACACTCACTAAAATTTAGCTGAAGTCTGCTTTCATCCAAACCATCAAAGACAAACAGAATTTTCCATTCACTGAGTTCAGAGACAATTTCTTTGTTCTTCAAATCTGTGAGCTCTGGGTAAAACTTAGTAATTAAATTAATAAGGCTAAAGCGTTTTCCTTCATGTGTGTTCAGCTCTTGAAACAGAAGGACAAACACAAAGTCTATGCTGTGATGAGTTTTCCCCTCAGCCCAGTCTATGGCAAATTTTTGCATGGCTACAGTCTTCCCCACACCAGCAATACCCAAAGTTAAAACTTTTGTGGCAGAGTTTTCTGTGAACATGTTTCCCAACTGAATAGGCTTTCCCGTAGATCTTGTCTGAACTTGCATCATGCTAATTTCTGAAACTTCATGGTAGCTTTGAATCCCTCCAGTGCAACCTTCCACAATATTGAGGTCAGTGTAGATGTCCTGAATTCTCTGCGCTCCAGAGTTCTGATGGACAACACTAAAGTTTGTTGTCAGGTGCTCTCTAAGTTTCTGTTTCAATGATGTTTTTGTTCCTGAAATACAAAATAATACATTGTTCAATAATACATTGTTCAATTTGTGGAAACAAGAAGATGCATTTTCAATACAATAGGCCAGGTGTAGGCAATTAGGTTTGGACGCGGGCCATTTTTTTGTCGGGTATCGCGGGCCGGCCATGGCCATGGTTTTCTACTGGTTAAAAAGTTATGTTAGAAATAAATGAAGAGTTCAGATGCAAAACCCCCTAACTCCATTTCTGAAGACTTGCACTTCTATATTTTTAGAGAACCCCGTTGTTGGTTTGGTTTACATTTATGTACTTGATAATACATATAAATAGTTATATTACATAAATAAAATGGAAAAATATGCAATTTTGATAGCTTTGTATTAAATAAAAATGAATTAAGATTATTTTCTGAAAAGGCACTTAAGGGGTTTTGCATCTGAACTCTTCATATGTTATTTAACATAAATGCAATTAATTTAATGTCATTTGATTTTATGTACTTTTATTCTTCTACACACTGATAATATGCCAACTGCAGCATCTCCTGGCGTCTCTCTCATGAAAAGGGCGACCTGCCTTAGCAACCTTCCAGTGAATAAAGTATACAATTTACAGTTGTTTACTGTTTATTGTTATAACATGTTTCATTAGCTAAAGATTGATAGCTATTAATGCAAAATTTAATTGTCAAAAGCCATGGAAGTTGGAACCAAAACAAATATTCTGAATGCTGGATAAACAAAGAAGCATGGAACTAATCCTGTCTGCAATTTATTTTCAATTAGGCTATTATACTGCGCTCACTGCACCTCACTATTTGTTGCATCTTGAGGGCTGGATATAATGTGTGGCAAGCCAGATTTGACCCCCGGGCCACTAATTGCCTACCCCTGAAGTAGGCTGTATGAACTTAGTCCAGAAGTGATCATTTGGGTGCTCCCCTCACACATTTAATTCTCTCACAAATAGCTAGAAATATTATGTGGGGATGTGGACAAAGAAGACAGTTTGCTACTACTGCTAATAATGGCCCTGAATTGACAGACTGAGCATTCCAAAAGACCACTGATTCCAAGGACATACAGAGCTGGTCTTGAAGGATAACTTATCATCCCCACCTTGGATCAGCAAATATGTTTTGTTCGACATGTGTACGATAAAGGATGTTATCATAACAATTATTATACAGATATAATAACAAAATAGTAACAAGCATGGTATCAGGGCACTGGAGCCAACCGTGAAAGTGCTAACACCAGGTCAACAATACCTCTTTCTTGCTGAGGTGCAACCACTGCTCCCTCACTTTGGGCTAGATCAATCCGCTCCAGCTCAGCCTCCAAGTTGATCCCTTCACCCTTCACCCTTCCCCTATAGCCAGATGCTGACTTTCCTGATCTGATACTGCAGAGAGAGATATACAGACAGACAGAAACAAATAAACAAAGACAGACAGGTTAAAGAGAGAAATACGGATTATTATCAATGGATACAAAACATTACAAGAGCCCAATGTCTTCTTTTCATTTATGTCTGTATGCAATGGGCCTACCATGCATCCAACAAATACAGTACTTCCTACTTTTAGTGTAAATGGTTATGGTAGTGTTTCATATTGCAATCTGGTTTGTATCAATTCTGTGTTGTCTCAATTCAGGATATGAGCTGCCCCATATCACATTTTACCAGTGCTATTTGAATTCGAGAAGGAAAAACACAAACTTGTCCGAAATAATGTCCAAAGTAAAAAAAGATATTAAGTAAACGGTAATATTCGTATTACTGAATACCACACAAGAAGCAGAAGTATTACAGAGCTCTGGAGATTCCTAATGCCTGTCCCTGGCCAATAGCAAGGTATTGCAGTTCAGAGGTCAAAGGATAACAATGCCATACATTTCCCTCTGTGTTTACTTTATACATTTGATATGTGGGTGTCTATGGCGTGTTTGTTTGTATGCATCTATGTGTGTTTCTATTGAAGAATGTGCATATGTAAATATGCTTAATTAGGGAGAGGTGTGATAATCTATCACTGCTCTCCTGGTCATCTGACCTACTGGTGTTCTCTTGTTGTGTAATTCATAAGGGCAATGGTCCTCCTGGAGTCACCTTGAGCCTGTAAATGCAAAGGTACACAACCTCCAAAACTTAACCATAGGATGTGCCACAATTTTCAGGCTCTGGTCATAATTTGTATGGGAGAATGTGAGTTGCCGTGTAAATTGTATTAGCCTGTTGCATGCGCAAGGTTTCACCATCAAAGCTGGTTACCTCAAATAGGTAACTAATTATTAATACAGTAGCCTATGTGGCTCATTTCATGTAAGGCAACACCACCACCAAGCACCATGGCTACCCTGCTGCCTTCTCACAAGCGTGCAAACTCTGAGATGATGTGGTCCAAGTATACAAACCTTTTTTCCACTCTTAAGTGCTTGCAAACATATGCTACTGACTGGCATTGTACACAAATACAGAATGAAAAATGAAAATACATTCAACTTTGAGGTGTATGGCATGTTTTGGCTCAGTTGGCAGAGCGCTAATTTACGATGCAAGTGCAGCATTTTTCTGAACAAAAACATGAAACCATTTTTGTAGCCTACAGCGTAACACAATTTTCCTTGACTACTTGTGTTGGCATTTTGCAAATGGAATGATTTTCCTTTAGCCAGACATTTCCCACAAGTAGGCCATTTCTTATAATTGTGTGATTTCAAACGTGTGTACTGTAAACAAGGAAATGTATTTTTAAAATCTGTGCCAGTCGGGCCCCAAAGTGTCTGATTTCAGGTGGAATGAGCCCAAACTCAAAAGCATGTATGCATGTTTAGAAAAATACATGATGGGAGAATAGACCTCACAGGGCATAGTTTTCCTAAATGGCCACTTATTGTTACAGTGCACATACTGAGATTTCTGTTAAGATCATGGGCCAGCTGATTTTGGCCAATCTTCAGCAGGATGGACAACATGACATCTCCAGCTTCTGAGGTGTACACCTGGACCATCAAGTCCACAGTGTCGTCTCTGTCTGCCGTCTCCAGTTGGCTCCATGGGATTTTTTTCTGGTCTCGCAAGTCGCGTTTGAAGCTCTTGAATGCACGCTCATCGAGGTCGTCCAGAGTTTTCCGCAGCACTTCCTTCAGGTCTGGATCCACTGTCTGTTCCATTCTGGCCCTAAAAAAAATTAATCAATCAATCAATCAATCGGTCACTTGAGACAGTAGATGGCAGGGTGACAGAAGACATACATTCACACCCACACCTCCGTCCTTAAAACAGTGATTACAGTAGTTACATTGTGCATACACATGCAATTCATCTGAATACAATGTGTTTTATTCATGGTGGCTCATCAGAACAGGTAACAAATAATGACCTCAATATTCTTGAGTTCATTGGAATGCTCACCTGTAACCCCAACATTAATCAAAAAACAAAATGTGAGTCTTCTTCAACTGTCTAACCTACCATCACTAATATAAGACCAATCTAAACACGAATGTACGTAAAAATGCAACTGCTACTGCAAGACATTTGCAATAAGCACAAAGAAAAAATAAAAATTAAGAGTTCTGTGATTGCTGCAGGCCAAATAATTGTCTAAAAGTCAAGGTGCTTCAAGGGGCCTCTATAAAGATGTAAAAAAAAGGGGGGTGGGGGCATTTACGGTGCTGGTAGCAACACTAATGGGCATCAGACTCACAAATACAAAATGGCGACTACTAACAGTTGATCAAACAAAGAGCTCATCTCTGATGGTGACGTGGCAGGAGACACGGTGGAAATGACCCAAAGAATTGATTGAAAAGCAGACATAGCCTCTGACATTGTACTGTATTTCAGCTTGACCTCAATGACATTTTTATTCAATATTGTGCAAAAGACAGTTCCAATTACAATATTGAGTGGGGAAAGCCCTCCGGAAAAACAACTCTATGCTGCATAAAAGTGTGGAAATCTCATTGTTTCCTCCATGGGTGATGGGAGAGAGAGAGCAAAGTAGAGTGAAATAAAAGTGTCAATACAAAGTAGAAAAGCTACCATACACAAAATGGTCACCATGTTGCCTGACAGCACATAAAAAAGTTACTGTGAAACGTGGCAGGGAAAGACAACACAAGTCATCCAACAAAATGGGAAGGCCATGTCCAAAACAGCTGCTAACAATTCAAACAGACTCACACCTCATTGCTGGTTCATCCCAGACTCAGTGAAGGAAAACCAAAAAGGTTGGTGTCTGCGCCGTTAAGTCATGTATTGCTTGGTGCGACTGTAAAAGTAGCTAAACTAAAAATGACTAAAAAATGAGGCGCACACAAGGCTCATATCAAAAATGTATTTGTAAAGTAACAAAAAAAGTCAGTGGATAAAACTGGAGCTGGCAACAAGATTTAAAAACAAAGCAGCCATGCTGGTAGCAACACTAATGGGTACTACTCACAAAAACAAAATGGATTCATTGATTCTCTGAAGAAACTTTAAGAAAGCCTATGAGTTCTTTCAAAAACAAATTGTCACTTGTATGTAGGTTCCTTGGTCAACCTTTAAGTTTCTCTGAGAACTTTAAAAGCTCCTACACAGTGGCAAATCAAAGATTCTTCTAGGAATTTTTCATTTTCAGTATGTGGTGCAACATACTGTTTACAGTACATGCTTGCTCAAGGACATTTTATGTGTACTGATAAAATAATTAAACATGTAAACTGTAAACATTCAGTCCCAAGCCAAACTGGGACATCTATTTCCTTGTTCTTTTCTCTATTTAGATCATTCCTATACATCTCTCATCACAGGTGAAACTTATTGAGATCAGTCATACTTGCAGAGAAATCTTACCTGCAAAATGATTTGTGCGATTCCCTGCAGGAGCAGGGGTGTTGTAATGAGAATCCTCTGTGAAGTTGTTTGTTGCTGTCCCTCTGTGTTCTCTGGTCCAGGAAGAATCCCTTCAGGTTTTGTATGGGCTGTGTGTGCACAGGGGGAAGCCGACAGGGAGGGGGCAAAGGGGTCACTTGTTCTGGGCCCAGGGAGAAAGGGGCCCAAAATTGGATTCTCATTACATTGTATGTATTGGGTTTGTGGCCCTCTCAAATGTCTTTGTCCTGGGCCCAGCCAAAGCTGTCCGCACCCCTGCCCAGGAACATGGCTTTTGGGGGATGGAGATGTTATCAAAGGACCCTCATATGACTGCATGTACGTGTGGAAACTGATGCCTATCAGACTTGAAAAGACTTGAGAAGAGTCTCAACATGTCCCTTTGGTATATTGCATGATGAGAGTTGTTTTTGTATAAAGCCCAACTAAACTGGGACACTCCCATTGTCACGGCACACAGCACAGCACTCCACAGTACACAAGTGGACACTGCACACTGCACACAACAAAATTGTATTTGAGAAAGTTTGAAAAGAGGGATAGAAAGAATTAAATATTAGATGAGAAAACGTCAAAATGGATTAAGTTTAGTTCAGTTTATTTGGTTCAACAGGGACCGTGTTCGAAGTACATTAGTCAGACATAAAGAGATGACCTGCACCAGATTATAGTTTACAAGGTTATTTCCATCTGCCCTGAACAGGTGAAGAACATAAAATACAATAAAATAAGCGCAGCTACTCAGGCTGCACACACACACACACACACACACACACACACACACACACACACACACACACACACACACACACACACACACACACACACACACTGTCAGGGCCCCTGGAAGGATTCTGATAACATAATTTGTTATTTTGGGGGCCAAAAATGTGAATCTTTCATGGGGCCCAACATTTTTAGCAGTGCCCCTGGGTGTAATGGTTAAGGAGTTGGACTGAAGATCACAGGGTTGTAGGTTCAAATTCTAGCCTCACCTCCATCCATGGCTTGAGCAAGCTTAAGGCACCTACTGTAACCCCACATTGCTCAAAGGACTGACACGTGTGTGTTGGATAAAAAAAAAACAGCAGCTAAGTGTAATTTAATGAATAATTATAAACCGTGGTAAAACCATGGTTAGTTTAGAGAGTGAAACCATGATTTATTTTATAGTTAAACCAGTCAAACCATGCTTTAACCATTGTAAAAAAAGGTGACGAACCATGCTTTAAAAAAAACATGAAAACCATGGTTTACCATGGTAGAAGGGCTGTAGCACTTTAATGTGAAGGGTTGTGCACAAGACTGATATGCTATTGTGGCCACTACAATAGATGTTTTTTTATACTATACAGTATATCAAAAAGAGTGCGACAATTGACCATGGGAAAGCTGTCATGACAAAGCTTGACTTCTCATGAACAATATGGGGGGCATTCCAGGAAGGAAGTACGGGAGGCAGTAGTGAATGAGGGGTGCTTTCCAATAAGCAGACTCCTGTCCTCCGCCTGTCCTTGTGGCCTCGCATTTCGCTGACGCCCGCCCCGCCTCTGTGGAAAAAAAAAAAGTTTCCCCAGCCTAGCCTAACTTTGGGTGGACTATTTTTCATTCACCCTCCAGTTTATAAATGAGATAATGACATTAGATAGAATTGAGCTTTTGCAAAATATTGAAATAGAATTATGTTGTTGGTGACTACCGGTATATCACAAGGCCACAAGGAGGCAAGTGAGCAAGGGAGGACTTGAGTCTGCATATTGAAATGCACCCCAGGGAGTCTAGGGCACCTGCATTGAGCATTCTGCTAATCAGTGTCAGACTGAGTCCAAAGATCCCCAAGATACAGCACTTGACAGCCGGAACCACTGTCTCAAAACAACTCACTGTATAGCTTCCTGTTAACAATCATGTTAGGATAGTGGCCACCTTATATGCTGCACCTATACAGTATGCCATGCAGTTCATTATGAAAGGAAATGGGTCAACAGGGTTTCTCATTGGTCATTAAGTATTTCATATTGGAGTAAATAACAAAGTAATAGAACACCTCTTTATATTCTGTTACTGTGTACTGTGTCAAACTGTCACACTGAACTACCATGTGCTCATGCCTCCACATATTCTGTATGCGCAGGCTTACATTTTGTATTTTTTTGGCTACATTGCTTGAGAGATAATCTAAAAAAAACACACACAGTTTATGATTTGTTTGTACAGTGACTATTCTCACCTTACGTATATTCTTCAGTGTTAAACTTAAAAGCTGAACATACAATACTATAATGACTTTCTATACATTGTATACTAGAATGACTTGTGCTTCTGTTGTGCTATTCTCCAGGTGTGCTTGGAAAGACAAAGCTCATACAGTCACCTAATCTTGAATTGGATGCAAATGCATCAGGCGTTTACCCATAGCTCAGGCCCGGCAGAATGGGGACAGATGCCATCATTATCCTCTCAATATCTCCTGAGCCTCCATCCATCCATACTTCCACTTTTGATTTGCGTAGCCGTTTGTTATCTGGGGAAGATCAAGATTACTGTCTCACGCTTGGAACTGGAGATTGTACAGCAGCAACACACAGAGTGGCAGAGATGTCAAAAGCAAAAATAAAAGTAAAAAAAATACAGTTTCCTTTCAACACAAGTTACTTGTGTTGAAAGGAAACTGTTTTTTTTTTAACTTTTTTTTTTTGCTTTTGACATCTCTGCTACTCTGTGTGTTGCTGCTGTACATACTCCACTTATAGAGTGCCTGCTTTCCAGTCCAGGTATACTCCTACTCTGCTGGAGTGATAGTGGAGTCTGTTAAGGTATTTTTTTTACGGAACTGACAAAAGCACCAGACTTTGCATGGTGTTTCTTTTAGGTACTGTATTGTGCTGCTTTATGACCTAAGAAATGTTTTCAGAAAATGTGTTTGTGAGTGTGCGTGTGTGGGGTCTGTTTGCTTTTTCTCAAGTCTGTGTGGCTGACTGGCCCAGCAAGTTATATGTGGGCAGAAGTGGGGTTGGGGGGGCTGGGATGAGCAGGGGTTGCTAGTAGGGGTGAAGGAGACACTGGAGCGTGGGGGTGGGATAAGTCATCTTGTCATCACAATGACGTTACAGCAGAGGTGGGCAAACTCAAGCCCGGGGGCCACATGTGGCCCTCCAAACTCTTTCATCTGGCCCGCAGAGCCTTTACAAGAAAGAGCACTTTTAATCCAAATTCACAGCCTTAAAATGGCTACCTAAAGCAAGGGTCTTGTAATTAACCAAGTGCATGAGCTACATCTAAATACATTAACATTGTATAATGAGTTGTAATGTGCAGGAATGGCAAAGCTGGCACGTTATGTCAGCTTACACTATTTCTGATTATTGACATGGGCAAGTTGCCTGCGACATCTGACCCTTCGGTCAACATTCTACACACTATGTGGACCTTGAGCCAAAATAATTGCCCACCCCTGCAATACAGATTACTCAATACGGTATACTGTATTCAGTTCAAATGAAACGTAGGATGTAGGCAGAGGTAATTCTATTTTCCTGAATTTGAAAACAAGCCCTCACCTAAAACTTCACAAGTTCTTTTACAGTTAGCTCAGCAATCACTGAGTACTTCAATTGGTATCAAAAGCTGACAGCTCATGGACAACATGTAGCCTACCGTAGGTCTTTGCTACCCTTGCCCAAAGGAGAAACGTATAAAAAGGCAATTCTTATACAGTATGGCATATAATATAAATTGTTGTGCGTTCATTACTCATTTTCTTCACATGCAACGCACACATACACATTCCATGCATTTCAGCATGAACATTGCTTATTTGAAGGAGCCAGGAACAATGCTTGTAGGAGCCATTTTATTGTCACGTCTACGTAGGTTTTAGTGTAGTTTTATATTTAGCCACTTGGGGGAGCACTTCACTTTAGCCACGCAGGACCTGTGATACAGGAATGATGACAGCTTGGATGGGGAACACACTGTTCTTACTTTTGCCGTGTAGAGTAGAGTAGCAGAGCAGAGTAGAGTAACATTTATTAATCCCGAAAGAAATGTAGGGAAATGTAATATGCCAGCAGAAATGCCACAAACAGCACATTTTATGCATTTGCTATATGGGGCCCGTGATCACAGCTCCATTCAGCCTCCCAGTAGCAAGGCCCTGATGAGCTCTTTCTACAAAGTACCACCTGGGGATACTAGTCAGATCTCAATGGGTGGTCAGGATACTGAGACTGACACTTTTCGCATTTCATTCTAAAATCCTTCGCATAGATGATCAGTTTGCCGTTCATCAGACGTGCATATGCCAAGTTTCCCAAGTTTCAGGAAAAAAAACTTCCTGGTCATAAGTATTTGTCTGTAATTCAAGTTACCTGAAAGACACTGTACAGTGTGTAATATTCAGTCAAGGTTTTAGGGGGTCCCTCCATGCTATAAACCTTCAGTATTTCATCTGCCATACTTGCTATAATGTGACAGGACATTAAGAGGCCTCTGTTTTCTTTGACATGATCAATGACTCTCCCTGCTTCACTAATAATGTTGTTCAGAAATAACTTAATCTTCTCATCATCGCCAAAACCTCACTTCTCTCAACAAGTTGAAGTAGTCTTAAGTAGTTGTTTAATCTGACTTGATGCTGCTGGTCTGGTTGTAACCCAGGTGAAAGCACAGGACAGAAGCTGACCTGCAATGACACTTCACCGAAGTTTGTGAACTGATGACACCTCTTCAAGCTCAGTGATACACTGGCAGATTGGACTTTAATGCTTATTAATCAGGGTTGGAAATACCAACTTGTTTTTGAAAATCCACAACACCAGAGTGAGCCCCAAAGTTAATTCGCTGATACAGGTGCAACAGACAACCTGGTATCCCCATAACAAGTGGTTAGTACAAATGGGAGAAACGGCAATTGTTCAAAACAAAATTCTACTAATGAAAATTAAGAGACATTTACTTACGACCAAACACCGTTGGTTCTGACATCTGGGTCACCAGTTTTTATGGAAACCAGATAGTCTGTCACACTGGCATCCAGGTTTGTCAAAGGACAACAGAAACCGGTTGAAGGGGGAACAATTATTTACTTTTTAATTAATGCATGAGGACCTCATGAAACACAGTATTTAAAGTGTCGGACGATACATGGACTTTGTACACTAACCAAAGTGAGCCTGAATGACATTTGATTTTCCTTGATTTATAGCTTCAATTACGCTACAATTAACACACTGTAACACTGCAACGACTATAGGCCTATGCGTTGATAGACAGTAATGCATTCTGGGCTGGAAATGTTGCATGATAGTTAGAAATTGTGTTAGGATATTGTGTAAGTAAGTAAGTAAGTCATTTTTATTTACAAAAGCACATTTAAAAATATTGCAAAGCTGATCAAAGTGCTGTACAGTGTCTGGCTAGAAGAAAAAGAAAAATAGATAGATAGATAAAATAACTAAATAAATACATAAATAAAAGCAATAGAGCATATTAGTTGCACATTTTAGGGCATGGATGGGAAACCTCTGTCTCGAGGGCCCTTTACAGCCCTAGAGCCTGTTTATTCGGCCCCCGATATTATTATTATATTAGCAATGACATCTGCAATACAATTAGGTTATATTCAGGGGACCTAGAGAAGGTGGGGTCTGTTTAAAGGGGGCTGCCTTCAACAGGCCTAAAGCGCATGGGAAAATCCTGGCTTGTGTTCATAGTACAGCGCTTGGAGGACTTTTAGTTCAAGTTGGTTTTATTGTCAATTTCTTTACATGCACTGGTCATACAAAGAATTTGAAATTACGTTTCTTGCTTTCCCATGCAGACATAGACTAATCTAGGTAAGGACATAGACAGTATAGACATAGACAGTACTCATACATGGACATAAGACAGCATGGACATAGACAGTGCTCATACAGACATTTAAAGTGCAAGACTGGACAACAGAAGACTTAAGAGGAGGTATTTGTTGTGCTTTTTCTAAAAGTCCTCTATAGCGTTCTGACATAGTAGCATTTTGAAGAAAAATAAATATTAAATAGGTATATCAAGTACACCAGCAGCAGTGTGTGTGTGTGTGTGTGTGTGTGTGTGTGTGTGTGTGTGTGTGTGTGTGTGTGTGTGTGTGTTTAGTGCAGGTAGAAAGTGCGGTGTGCGCCTGTGTGTGTGTCTGTGTGTGTGCGTGTGTATGTATGAGTTGTGTGTCAGTGTGTGTATGTTTGGGTTTAGTGCAGAAAGTGCAGTGTGCTTGTGTGTGTGTGTGTGTGTGTGTGTGTGTGTGTGTGTGTGTGTGTGTGTGTGTGTGTGTGTGTGTGTGTGTGTGTGTGTGTGTGTGTGTGCATGTTTTGAGTTAGTGCAGGTTGAAAGTTCGTTATGGCCCTTGGAGAAATTTGCATGAAAAAGGTTCCCCACCCCTGTCTTAGAGACATTCCAATAGAAAAAAACATCTGCACGCAGTGTACAGTAACACTGTACAATAACACTGACACCACTGATAATAAGATACATAATGTATGTTAGGAGCAATTTGAATTCATAAACAGTGTTAAAAGCAGTGGGAGTTTGGAGGTGCACAGTGTAGAATGTGGCCAGAATGGGTACTGCGATTATGCTGTTCATTGGAACTGAGCTGCCTATTACCAAATTTGATCTTTTCATTAATATTTACTAAATTATAAACCAATATGTAATAGTATAACAAACAAAGGAAGTTCTGCAGCTAAAAAAGTAAATTTTTTGGAAATTCAAAATGGCGGACATGGAGAAGATCCCCCTTTTCATGCATGAAAAGTGCCATTTTCACAGTCATAATGAATACTTGGAATATGATGGTGCTGATAAGTATTCATGAAAAAGTTTGTGAATGGCCAGCATGAATTACGGAAATAAACTACAAAAAATCATACATGGTGCACCTTTAAAGGAAAGAAGCTAAAATGAAGAGACAGAGGCTAAAAGTATAGACTACATGAAGTGCAATAAAAAGCAAGATATAAAAGAGATGAGAAGATCTAAGAGGCAAAGGCCAATAGGTGGGTTTTTAGTCTGGATTTAAAAGCAGCAGTCGTGGGAGCAGATCTGATATCGGTAGGTAAATTGTTTCAGAGACGTGGAGCTGCTTGTAGGTTACAGACACGGCGAAGACACGACGAACAAGAAAATACTTACAAACAAACAAAAATACAGAGAACTCTCACTCTCTCCGCTACTGTTAAAGACATCAAATGAACATAAAGGAAACCGTACGCATGCTCACTCTCCCACTAGTAGGGGCTCTAAGCCGAGAAATCGTTACGCGCTGGATAGAAGCATATAATTCGGTACACGTGTTCCTTGACTGATTTGAAGACATCCTAGAAGGGGTGCCCCTTGAAAAAAAATGTCTACCATGTCATATACAATATGTCATGTTGGTAACGCATTACATTGTTATTACATGACATTATACTTAGCTGACAATGTTAATATAGTCCTCAGAAGAGATGAAGCAAGGGTAGCCTGCTAGACCAGATTGATAAAACTACAAAATGTACATAGTGTGAAAGTATGGGTGAGTCTGTGCTTATGTGCTTGACAGCATGTAACATTGTGAACGATTTGAGAAGATTCTTGGTCTGAATTAAAATGAGCATTGCCAACACTAAAACTATGGTGAGAATAGACTGCTGCTAATGCTCGATTTGAATGGGATAGTGTCAGTGCAAGATGCCCTAGGTAGCAGGTTCTCCATCCTCTAATTTCCATAACAGATATAGGCCTACGTATTTTATTTGTATGAGAGAGGGTAAAGGACAGGACCTTTCCATATGTATGAAGAACCCCATAAGATCACCTAATTCTATATTTTTACAAGTGCATATTGTGAGAGCATTTCAGTCATCTTTAGAATGGCATTACAGATTACTCAATATAGGCCTACATGTAGGCCACAGTATGGCTTCAGTTCAAATTAAATGGGAATGATTTCTTAGTGTATGTTGAGTAAGAAGACAGAGATAAAAAAATGTTTATTTGCAGACAAGTCCTCACCTAGTACTTGTGTCAAAAGTTGTATTAGTTAGCTCAGTAATCATTGAGTACTTAAACTGCTATCAAAACTGACAGCTGATGGACAACATGTACTGTAGGTCTTTTGCCACCCTTACCCATAGGAGAAATATCATACCATCATTTGCATTGACGTCACAATATTACGTAATCGATTTTGCTGGACGGCAGAAGTACACATTCGTACATAGGAATTATATGCAGACGAAGACAACTTTGACCATAAAATACCAAAGAAACACGTAGTTCTTGTATTTTTATTTAAACGGGATATGTACCTGGCGTTATCAGGCTATGGCCACGGTGGATGTATTCAAATCATAGATTTATTCGAATGTATTCTGCTCCACTAGATGGCACGGGGACGGGCGGTACGACAAACTGGGAGAAGAAGAGAAAGTTGTTGCTTGCTTCCAGCCATGAACTTACTCTGCCTGCGATATATATTTTTTTATCCCGTGTTTATTTTCTTCAGTAAAGTTGTGAACTTAAACCAAACCTCTGCATTGGCAAAATAAGCACATTTATGCACCGTTTCTTCATTGGTGGCTGGGCACCGCGGCTGCATCCTCTTCTTCGTGGCATGGCACAGGTAAGATAATGCTGCTAACCTAACCTACTAGGCTACAAGACGCGGTACATTTTGTGTCAGGCATTTCGCAAAGTGGTGTTTTGAATAGCATATCTTTTCATCATGGGCGATTTTAAGGGGTGGCAGGGGGTGGCATTTGCCCCCCCAGAAATATGATTTGCCACCCCAATTAAGAGCCCTGATTGTGACCAATAGCCTTAATGCTTGACATCATTTCAGACATAGAACTTTAGGTTGCAGGGTTTCACTTTAAGGGATTCACTGTATCACATAAGTGTGTGTGTGTCGCAGTGACGTGCAGTGAAGGGTATGGTAGGGTAGGCAGTAAATATAGAATATATATCTATTTATATATATATATATTAACGGTGGGTTCGGTCCTCCCCCAGAAAAAAATGTATTTCTTAGATGCAATTTCCTGCATTTTAACCAAATCTGGAGAGTCACTATCAGCTAAAAACTTTTACAAATGTGTGTGTGTGTGTGTGTGTGTGTGTGTGTGTGTGTGTGTGTGTGTGTGTGTGTGTGTGTGTGTGTGTGTGTGTGTGAGAGAGGGGGGCCTTATGCCACAAGGTATGGTTTGAATAGGCAAATAGGCCTATTCACATAAACATGCTGATATTTTCTTTAATGTGCAACAAATTAGTAGGCCTATGTTTCTCTAAATACTGTAAATATAAAGTAGGCTATAAGATGCCATCAGTGCTTAACCACCACAGCTCTAATAACTAAATAAGTAAATAGGCTACACTATTTAGACATTTGGACATTGTCAGTAGACCTAAATCTGAAACAATAAGTGAAAACATAATTTCAATTTCTTGAAAAGGCCAGCTACAATTATTTGTTTTGCCAAATTGCCAAATTAGCTCCAGGACCCATACTTTGTACACCTTTAAGGACCTGTAGGCCTACATTTTACAATAATAATTTAGAAAGCTACAACATTTTGGGGGAAAAGCTTTAACTTTTGGCTTTAGCCGTTGATTTTGTTGCTCTTCTGTTTATTCTGTTGCAAATGCCAGGGCGTTTCACATGGATGGAGGGTGGCACAGTGTAGCCTACTTTTGAAGATAAAATGTCTAGTTCACCAACTGTGAATCACACCATAGCATGTGAGGGGGAAACGATTTACATTTAGCAATAAACCAACCTAGGTAACAGCTCCTGCCTCACTGCCGCGTTTTGTGCTGATAATCAAACACTCACAGACAAGAAGGAAAGTAGGCAAGGGGGCGGGTTGCTTGCAAACATGACCCGTGCATTCAGACAGTATCGAGTAAACCAGGGGTCGGGAACCTATGGCTCGCGAGCCACATGTGGCTCTTTTGGGAACTGCATGTGGCTCTCGGACAAACCTGTCATTTGTTTACTCAATAAGCCATGAATAATTTTGTTACGGCACTAAATTAAAAATGGACCTACTGAAATCGAAAAGTTAAGATAATATTCAAAATATAAAGTATGATCGCGCATTTAATCCATCCCAGGTCCGATCAGCTGAGCCAAGCACAGGCCTTCGACGAAGGCTACTGTACAGATATGAAAAACGCGTTTTTTTATTGGACAATGCCGTGCCAGCGCTGGGTCGTGTCGTGTGAGATAACATTCCATCCGTAATGCTTTACCTAAAGTTCAGCTGGCTAACGGTTGTATCCAAAACAAAGAAACTGTTCACGACCGTGCCATTATGATGGCAAATCAAGTGGAGGAAACGCAAGTGAGGGATATAAATGCAGCGCTGTACTTCTCCCTCGATTACAGGAAGAACTTTTGCTGAATCAACTGACGTAAGTCTTTCCCAGTTTAGTGTGATTGCGAGATAACTGGTGCCACAATGCGAAGGCAAACGTAGGGTTGCCATTCGTCCCTTGAAATACGGAATCGCCCTGTAGCCTATTTGGCGGTTAAATCATGCGTTCTGTATTGGGGACGCATGTCGGTAAGGGACGCGCTTTGTAGGGCATTTTCGCGAATTACTAAAAATAGACATGTCAGCCACATATCAACTGTAAAATGTTAACTATGTCAGCGCGACCAAGATGAGCATCCTGTCTTGAAGTTCTCTCTCCCTCCCTCCTCCCTCCTCATGCACCTTCCCTGTGTCTGTCTGATGGCTAGAATAGAAGCACCTCCGTCATTCTCATTGCTCATTGGCAACTCCGATGCATAAAAGATAGAAACTAAAGGTAATGCATGCGCGTGGCTTCTTAAATGCACATCAGCACATCTACAAGTAGTTTTAGTTCTTCTTTCGTTAGCTCTCCCTTCTTGTCCCCAATGCAAGCGTTACTTTTATTCCCTTCTGTGCATGACAATTAGCATTAGAAATAATGGCGAAAATGGTATGGCTCTCACAAAAAATATATTTTTTNAAAATGGGCGTTTATGGCTCTCTCCCCCAAAAAGGTTCCCGACCCCTGGAGTAAACCAACGAAACCACTTCTGAGACTCATCCTTGTGCGTGATAGTATTCTCAAACACTTCAGCTACGGTTGTGCAAGGTGTTTCAAATAAAGTCAATTTGTGAGTGCGGAAGCACTCCGAGAAACCATCCCCAGTCAATCGTCCTGTTCCACGTTGATCTCAACTCGCACACCGCGCACTTCAAAAGAACGCAGCTGCACTTGCTAACAGGCTCCACACAACTCACGCATTGCGTAGTCATCATCATAATAAATTAGGGAAATGGAGTCATGTCGTACGCTCAAAAAAACAATCTCGCGTCGATAATAACACACACACGGTCTATTCATGTCCACCACCGCACAACCAATCTTCAATGTCAACACCCTGACAAACGGTGACAACAAAAGGCACCACGAACAAACTTGAGCATGTTCATGTTAAAAGGCTACCCGCAGCATAATAATTAGATGAATCTTACCTTAAAGCAGAATCACAAGTAGGCTGTGTTTTTCATGCAAGCTAGTTCCATTAAAAGCCCGGGGTGGTTGACATGATGAAGACATTTTGTCCCAGTGCAAACTACTTGAAGCTGCTACCCATCTGATGTTGAATATTTCCACAATGCAGCGATTGCAAACGGCTCAGCTGTCTGTCACTTTAACCGTCTTTCTTGCTACTTCTCGGCATTTTTTTTAAAAATAATAAAGACAAAAAGCCAAAGACTGCCATGTTTTCTTTCCGATACGGCTAGAGATTTGAACAAGCCTTGCCTTGCTAGTTGTTGCTATCATAGCTGCCTGTAGGGCAGAAATTGGCTACTACCTGAATTGTAACAATTTTTCATTTTGGGCGCTGTGATTGGCTCACATACTCCCGCCACAGAGTAAAGGCTCTGCTTTTAGTCCCATTGACAAGCTATGTGACAACTTAATACGCATGCGCAAACTTCTACATTGACAGCATTGAAGGCAGGGTAGGCAGAGGAAAAGCGAGCCTTACCGGGCTGCCTGGCTGGCATTCGAAAGCTCTGCTTTCAGCCTGTCTCTGCTACCAGCCGGGACTGCGCGTTGCCACGGCAACCTGCCCAAGCCTGAGCGCTTTGCTTCGTGCGATTACTTAGGTTTTTGATCGTTGTCCTGTGTATACTGTACTTTAAACAGCTCATAATTTTTTTAAACACGTGTTAGTTTTTATTTTTAAGACATTTATCCCAGGGTAGGCACTGCCTACCCTGCCTACCCTGACCGCACGTCTCTGGTGTGTCGATTATATAGTGTTTATAATTTTCCCTTAGTGTAGAAGCATGCCCCCCTGAAATACACTTCGCCACCCCTTTGCCACCCCAAGAATAAATGTCTGGAACCGCCCCTGCCTTTCATCTCAGATGTATCTTGTAGGTTAACTTGAATTCTCTCGCTTCGTTTCATCCAAGTGGATTTCATTGTTGTTTAGCCACGTCTGCACAATGTAGGCTATTGTGAAATATAATTATATATCTTATCTTCTGTTTACATGTCCAATATGTTCATTTGTACTGTATTATTATTGACCACTTATGTTACCAGTCCATCACTGCTACCTGTCTTGCACTTTCTGTCTGTCTGTAATTGTCAGTCCTGTCTATGTCCTGGCATGGTAGAGAGAAAACGTCGTTTCCCTTGTATGACCATAAATAAAGTGACAATAAAAGCTGACTTGACATACTTCAATGTTTCAAATCGGTGTTGCATTACATTGCACATGTAGAAACACATAGGACAGAATGTCGGTTACATACTTTGATTAAATAATTTTGATTTGATTAAATAAATCATTTGAAAAGATGACCTTCACAAGAGAAAGAAAAGCACAACAAACCTGTTATTTAACTTTTATTGTTTTTATTGTTTAGTAATTGCAGGTTCATCAGTCAGGTGGTCAGCACCCAAACTAAAACCATGAGTCATGGTGGCCAGGATGACGTCCAAGAAAAGCATCCCAGCAGCACAGGTAAATACATGACTAGTAAGTTGGGATGAGTGTTATTTTCTGACATTTTACATCACATTTTAATTCAGACAATATTGCCAAGGGAGTTAATTATTCAGTACTGTACCAGTACATTACAATGCATGGCTAGATTCATTTTAAATAGCATGTTTGTCTTTTCTTTTTTTCTAATTAGATGGGGGAGCCAACATGAAGAGGTGTCCAGAGAGGCTTCTTCCTCTTTGGCTTTGCAGCAGCACCAGGACCTCACCATCAGTGATGCTGTTCCCCTCATCCATCGGGCCTACCCTTACATTCCTCCCCTGATGCACTGATCACCTGTACCAGTTGTTGGAGTTTTCAGAAGGGCTCTAAATTAACTTTTTTTATTCACTAGTAGCCAAAATGGCTAGTATGTTAATCTCCAAACATACCGGTACATTAAATAATGGGTCAAAGTGCCAAGTATGTTTTCTTTTCTACCAGCAAAACTTAATTTTCCCAGCATTTGGCTGGTTGGCTGGTGAGCCCTGGTTGTCATTGATGGTGAGTAGCTGTGATAATAAATAACTGAAATGATGAAGTCCATCCAGACATGTCTTGCTTTTATTGTACTAATGTCTTGCTTTTATTGTACTAATACAACAACGTAGAACATTTTCTGTGAAAGCCCAACTGGGAAACTCCAACTCCCATTGACATTGTGACACAGCACACAAGTGTTCACTGCACGAAATTGCATTTATGCTTCACCCGTGCAAGGGGGCAGTGTGGCGGTACCATGCTCAGGGTATCTCAGTCATGGAGGAGGATGGGGGAGAGCACTGATTACTGGTGGGTCGGGAGTCAAACCGGCAACCTTTGGGATACAAGGCTGACACTCTAACCACTTACCCATGACCGCCTGTCAATCTTCAGTCTAGTCTAACTAATTATATTGTCTCCACTAAATGTATATCTCAGGTGACATGGGTATACTGGTATGGGGATAGTGCTGTATGTAAATAATATTAACCCATTTCAGCCGGCACCAAAATGCCAGCTAATTGCCTATGCCCCTTTTAAGAAAGGGGTCCTCATCCTATAAAAAACCCCCCAAATAACTAAATAAGTCTCTGAAGCACATACAGACATGATATGAGTTTTAAAAGCTAAGACCATCCTCTTGCATTAGAACATGTTAATTCAGCTCTAACATACCCACATTTTTAATCTAAAAAAATCCAATATGTCATGCCTAAATGCTGTCGCTCCAGGCACCTAGGTCAATACAACGAGTACACAGCATCCAGCATCAATGGGTTGACTATTAAAGGCCTAGTTCAGATAACCATTTATTAATATAAATAAGTACTTGCACGTCTATTGTACATGTCCACCCCACAATAGATATCCCCTCCCATCACCTACAAAACCTTGAAATGTATTTGTACTTTGTGTCTAAAAATAAAGTATTTGAGCCATTGAATGAACTGATTACTACATTGAGTTGGTGTGATTAAGAGGTTGAAATCGGCTAAACTTGACTTGGTGTGCTGGACCTCTGGCTCTTCCATACATCCAATGTGTCATGACATCAGATCATCGCTCTTCTCATCTGGAGAAACAGAAAGATAACACTTAGCTGACACTTATCCAAAGCAACTTCGTTACTCACAGTGAATTGTTAACTGTCCCTGCAGCATGGGGCTTGGTGCCTAGCTCATAGGCCTACTTCAGCCTGGATGGGAGGTGAAGGGAGAGGTGTAGGATGGGATTTGAACCTGCAACCCTCCAATCGTAATACCACTTCCCAAACCATTAAGCCTCTGATGTGTGTGACTGATTTCAGAGGGCAGACAATTTGGATGACAACACAACAAAGTGGTGGACTTCATATTATTGACAACAACATCGACACTGGTGGGCCTATGCATGTCATTATAGGCCAGCATGGATAAGGTGATTGGCATTTCATGACAGCATCATGCTGGAGAGTAGGCCTACTACTTGGGAAATCAGCGCTAGAGATGTACACATGGTTTATTTTTACATTTGAACCTTAACAGTATGAACGTCATAGCCTTGCTATTTCACCAAGAGCTTGAATTCCGTGTTTGTTACAGCCTGCAATATCTTAGCATACGTCCATCATAGCGTAATGATGCTGATAATTAACGTTAATCATGGAAAGCATCTTACATTGACCTCACAGAAAAAGCCACTGAAATTGCACATAAGACTTAAATTAACTAGCGTTCACGAATTAAGAGACAAATGATACAAAGGATGGCAAATGAGAAACTTACCGTGGTGCTCATCCAGCTACTTGAGTAGGCTAGTTTGATGGTTTTCCAGTTGGTTGCCGCGATTCACCTCAGCTTTCTCGTTTTATTTTGAGATCCAGTGAAAAGTCACGCCTGGGTTGTAACCCTATCTGTTTTTGTAACAAACAGCACAATGGGTGTTCACGGTGTTTAGTTTATCGGCGATCTAAGTTACGTTATGAGTTACTAAACGTTGCGAGTCCCATAGGAATCCATTCATAAATGCGGCACTCTTGCCGTCCAGTAGCCGTCCACTAGAACGTTTGACGTCACATGCAAATCATGGATAGAACAACACTTCTCATATAGTATATACTATGAAAGTAAATCATTACCTGGACTCATTTTCTTGATATGCAAGGCACATAAATAGTCTGGGCGGAAGAATAGTCGATCATACCCCGCCCCCCCAAACAAAATGCCACAAGACTTTTTTTAACCTTCAAGATTTTGAGTGGTAACAGTAACATAACTCATTCCCACTACACCTTTTTGCATAATATTGTACATGTCCTCAGAATGCTCTACATCAGTGGTTCTCAAACCTTTTGTGTGAAGTACCCCCTGAGAAAATATTGAGCTCTCCGAGTACCACCTTGACAACCAACATTAGAATATCGCAGTAAAGGCCTTCCATATTCACTTTTGCCAGTCAGTACAGGAGAGGTTCATAATGGCATTCCAAGTACCACCAGAGATGTCTCAAGTACCACCAGTGGTACGCGTACCACAGTTTGAGCACCACCGCTCTACATGTTTCAGTTCTATAGTTGTACTGTACAGTACAGTGGAGTGCAGTACAGTACAGTAGCATACAGAATGGTGCAGTATAATAAAGTACAGTAGAGTATAGTACAGTACAGTACAGTACGGTGCAGTACAGTACAGTAGCATACAGTACGGTGCAGTATAGTACAGTACAGTACAGTAGCATACAGTACGGTGCAGTACAGTACAGTAGCATACAGTACGATGCAGTACAGTAAAGTAAAGTACAGTACAGTAGCATAAAGTATGGTGGAGTCTAGTTAAGTACAGTACAGTAGCATACAGTACGGTGCAGTCTAGTACAGTACAGTACAGTACAGTACAGTAGCATACTGCACGGTGCAGTAGAGTACAGTACGGTATATCGCATTACAGTACAGTACAGTACAGTACAGTACAGTATAGTAGAGTACAGTACAGTGCAATACAGTAGAGTACAGTATAGTCTTATAGACGTTAGCCCTCCAAAGCCAATAGGATTTCCACATGCTGTTGTTTTAAGTTTTTGAAAGACTATTTTAGTAGCCTCCTCTGTGAGAGAGGGAAGGTAGGCAGACATGTTTTAAACAAAGGACCACACCCACTAATAAAAAATAACGAGCAAACAATAAATTAAGTGGTTAGGTAGCCAACATGTCATCTAGATTAAAGCCAAAAGTAGATGGAAAAACAGACATGTGACCATTTTGCTCTTTTAAAACAAAGTAGGCCTATCTGTCAATATACTGTATGGATGGTGTATTGCATATTGATTATTCATAATTTCCTGAGCATAAATGCCCTTATCACGCCATTGTACACTTAGGACTGCGATATACATATCTGAACATTAATCGGCATACATTTGTCATTTGACAGCTGTCACTGACACTTGATATGTACATGTATTATTGACTTGATTGATATGAATACATTTCAGTTGGACTCCTAGGGTTAAATCATTGAGGGGGTCCTAAGGAAGTAGTAGTAGTTTGTGTGTGTGCGCGCATGTGTAAGTGGGATTAAAATTATTGTTTGCCATCTTTATCTGAAGAGCAGACTGAGTGTCTGAACCTGCTAATGCTAGCATGCTAACATTGGGACAGTTATGTGTGGCCCAGTTCAAGGGTTTATCTCTTCTCCCCTAAATTTTCTAACCACAATTTTCTTTTTGGATGTTATAGATATGATCCACTGCAAATTTTGGTTCAATAGCTAAATGCCCAGAAATGAGCTCTCAATTGTAGAGTGATCTCATTCTGACCATGGTTTTTATGATTTTCCTGTTTTTGAATCTAAATAAGACATATATAACATTGTTTTTATGGTAAGTTTTGTACATATTTTCAAAGTTCAGTTTGTATACATCGCACACAAATAGGTGGATTGGCCCATAACACCATTATGTCCAGGCAGTACAGCATTTTACTACTATTGGCTGGTTTTGGGCAGCCATCTTGGATTTACCCCATAAAAATGACCTTAATGACATTGAAATTTGGGGCACCCCTTCTGAAATGATGGGGAACACCCTAAGGAAGGTCTACACCGATTTTGGTGCTTCTATCCAGCGCGTAACGATTAGGCCCTTTTTGGACGCTAAGAGACCCAGCTACACAGGAACACACAGTTTACAACCACACAAACGGAAAATGCTTTCAAGCACACAAACAATACACATTTATAACCAGGTGACCACAATCTGTTCACTCCACACACGTGCACTTGGCGAAGAACCTCTGTCCAAGTTTTGTCGGGAACATAACCTGCACACAAGTTACCAGACAAAACATAAAAAAACAGTCCCTGTATAGATAGGTTTCCCGTTTACAAACATTTGTGCTTTGAGGAGGGATGCTAAACACCCAATCGTGTGAGCACATTTTTTGAGTGACAGCAGTTTCCAAACAATCAGACGGGCCCTCAGCTGCGTGCAGACATTAATGTTTGTAAATGGGAAACCTACAGAATTTATATAAACATAATAAAAAAGGGACGTACCATGACCGGTGACGCACAGACTAACCCAGCCGGCAGTGGCAGTGGCAGCAGCAGCAGCAACAGAAAAGGACATGCAATGGCTTCAGGCAAGTCCTGGCAAGGGGATAACAGCAAATGAGATACACTAGTGATGGCCAAATGAAGTTCTTTATTCGTAAGAATTAGATCTGATTAAAACCCGGATGATCCGTTTGGAGAGCCGGATCAAGACCTCGTCCGGACAAACCGGATAGTTGTCATGCATTGGTCCGCCAAAGGCGGGTCAGACGGCATTTCATATGTCAACAAAATGGCAGTTACAGCGCGAGAAATTGTGAAACCGGAATATATCCTCGTTAGTTGACTACAACAGCCATTCTCTAATCTCTCTAGTATGCTGTTCAGTCACGAACACTCACTGAGTAAAGCGATCCGTCCTGCCTATTGTGGCCAATTGAGTCGCGGATTCCCACTCCCTATGTGTGTGCTTCTGACTCTGTTGAGGTCTACATTTCTAAATGTTAACAGTGCTCTGCCAACGCTTTTACATCTCAGTCTGTAGGCTACTCTCGTGACTCTACTATCACTCACTGCGTTACAGCGTACAGACTTTAAAGCCACTGCTGTCACTCCCCTCGTCCGAGTCAGCAGCGGCGCCCTCGGCGACTCGGTGTGACTGAGTTGTTGGTAGCAGCAAATCCCCTATGGATCGGATCAATGCTTAAGTTTCGTTTTGGCAACTCGGCAGCGGAAGCGAGTGGTCATCTGCTGCTCGCGTCCTGTCTATTCCTGCTCAACTAGACTTCTGCTCCCAAATATTTGACTTTTAGTCTTCACAAACACACACATTATTTATTGCAAAATCTCTTCGAGTCGTGGTCGCATGTTTAGTGGGTCGGATCGCAGCATGAGTTTAGGAACTGTGACGATTCATAAAGTGAGTTTTGTTGATCAAACTGTCTTACTCTTTGATTTATCAACGTGAATTGATAAATGGGACAACAAAGGCGAGGCACATAGCCACTTAACGGCAGAAACGTTTTAAAAAATACATTATTATTATTTATTTTTATTTATTTTAAATAAGTGATCCGAGTGATCAGTCTAATCCGGATACCCTCCTTGGAATGATCCAATCAATGCGGATGCCTCAAAGATTCGAGTTAAGCACTTCTAGTAAGAAATCGTTCACCATGTCTGTGGGAGTAAAGCTGATTGAGGTGGACCTGACGAAGATTTTAGTAAAATGATGCCTAAAAGGTGGAATTCGCGCTAAGGGTGGGACCTGCCAGAGGCTATATAACGCGGCACCAAAGGCGCAAACACTAACTTAAAGCTTTCCTTGGCTGTGAACTGCTGCCCAACTGCGTTCTGCTCGACTGATTGAGTTCAACTGTCCTCTAACAGAGTGTGCCGGGAAAGGTACGACTTCACTGGGCATTCAGTCACGACAAAGGGCTTCTGCCGAAGAAAGAGCTTTTTTTAAGTTGGTCTGGACCTCTTCGGTGCCTTTTCCACAGAAATTCGTTGAGGGACCTCGACCACACGACGCTCTGACTAAGTCCGACTAGTGTGCTACAACTGTTAGTTAACGGGCCACGCCGCACAGCTAACATGGCTACAGCGTCTGATGATGGGAGGACGGATGAAGAGGAGACATGTGAGTGCATGTCCCACTGCGGTTACCCCATCACGTCGAAACACCCTCATCTCCTCTGTGTGGTGTGCCTTGGCATCCCTCACGCCCAGCTGGTGCTTACCGGGACGACGTGCAAGAGACGCGGCATGAGTTCGGACACCTTGGAGTGGCTCTTCCCTCCAGGAATGCGAGAAAACAGCCGCGTTCCCGCTCCGAACTGTTCTGGGAACGAGCCATGGCAGAGTTGGAGGAGTCGTTGAGGACAGGCGTCCCCGCCGGACAGGCTACAAGGGTAACCTGGTCTCCCAGTCTCAGGCTGCAGCTCAGCAGACAACAGATTTCGTCCACCGTACACCGAGTGGAGTACCCTGACGATCCCACGGAGCATCACCAAAGCCCGAGCTCCGATTGGAAAGTTGAAGAAGTCTCCACAACCATGACTACAGACACCTCGTCGAAACGCCGGTTTGTCCCAACTTCAGTGCGGAGACATTCAACTCTTCAGCGAAGGAGCTAGCTAGCTGCCACGAAGAGGCCCTGGCAGAAGCCTTGCTTCTGAGTATCTCACCGCCCCCACTTGACGTAGGATTCGTTGGATTCATCATCAATGCACGACAATAGCCCCGGCCTTTTCGTCATGATTGTGTGACTGAAACTGTGTTTAACCACTTACCCATGACTGCCTCTGTTAACGAACAGATGTCCTGTTAATGTTTCCAATGTTAATCTCCCTTTTGGTGTATTAAACTTGTGCGATTCTCTCACTGTGTCTCAACACATGTTGATGACAAGCACTGTTAGCACCACACGGTATGCCTCGCTTTCACAAAGCCCCCGGAGCAGGCATGATAAGGCGGCTACTTCGGTAGCCGTCCTCCCCAAAAACCAAAGGGTCATGGTTCTTCCCCTAACCAGGGAAGCTAACTTGGCTATCTTAGCTAATCTAGCTAATTCTGATAACCGCGGCTCCGTGGGGTCATGTTACCGGGTTTCTTTGTCCCATGATCCTTACATAGCGCACTATCAAAGATATGTCGCAAGAGGGAGCTCTAAGACAAGGCAAATTAACCGAGCCCCTCCACACAGTGGTCATTCGGTTGCCCCTTCTGAGTTCTCACCGAGCCAAACATGTGTAAGGCTTCGAATCTGCCTCGCAACGAACAAAATGTGTTTCATACGCATTCGTACTCCCGGGTTGCCCCGTGTGGATCCGCCCGAGGTTACCTACCTCCGTACCTAGCACCAGTAATGCTGTTCGTCTACCTCCCTATGAGCGTTTGGTTAATCCTATCTCTCGTTTTTCCCTCTGTATCACCGGGTTGCTCCACGCTGGTCCTCCCGCTACATGGGGATCTCATCCCATACCCGACACTGTTAGTGTTTAGAGTCTATCTTATTCAGCATGCGTGGCTCAGCCTAACGTGCTCTACCATGGCGCCTTACCTAACTCTTCCACTTCTCCCCCTCACACGGGAAAGTTGGTTACTGTGAGGGAAGTTTCTGATGAAACTTTCACCTTTTCCCGACGCAGGTCTCTGCATTTGGCATGTAAACATCTTCTGTCTACGGACACTGCATTTTTAGACTTCCCAGCAGTGGCACACAGTGTACCACGGTTATGTTTGGAGTCTCCAATGGTTACGCATGGCGTCGCCGAGTACCGTGCATAATACGCTGGATGCGCTTTCGCAAATTACTCGTATGAAGGGAAGGGTTATCTCGCCTCCGACCTCTCCCCTGGCCAGGCCAGAGAGTGTCTTTCCCAGAGGTTGCTTTCCCCCCAGCTGAGGAGCTTCACGCTGGGGCTGGAAAGACAGTGGATTAACTTAAATGCGTCTGGTCTTTCGGATAGTGTCATAAGAACTATCCAGGGAGCCAGGGCAGTTTCCACTAGGTCATTGTACGACCTCAAGTGGGCTGTGTTCGAACGTTGGTGTGCCCAACGTGACATTCTAGCTTTCCAATGCTCAATGCCCATAGTCTTGGCATTCTTGCAGGAACAATTAGATGAAGGCAAGGCCTTCTCAACCCTTAAAATCTACTTGGCCGCGATCTCAGAGTGCAATGTGGGATTTGGTGATAGCGATGGTGAGGCAGACGATGCCCCCTTGGGATATCACCCTGGTACTGCAGGCTCTGTGCACGTCCCCCTTCGAGCCTCTCCAAGAGGTGGATCCTCACGCATCCTCTCCATTAAAACGACTCTTCTTCTCGCATTGGCGACGACGAAGCGCATCAGTCAATTACATGCCTTGTCAGTCAATTCTGCCTGCGTGCAGTTTGCAGATGGCAACAATCGTGTTCTGAAAATGAACCCAGCATTCATGCCTAAAATTCTGAACGCTTTCAATTGTGAGCCCATAGAGCTTCAAGCTTTTTGAGCTCCTCCCTTTCAGTCTGCAGATCAGCGGAGCCAGCACAACTTGTGCCCTGTGTGCGCATTACGCATTTACATGGACACGACTCACTCTTTCAGGAAGACTGAGCAGCTGTTTGTGTGCTTCTGTGAACATCCGACTCAGGTGGTTGGTCAGCATGCGATCCCAAAATGATTGCATCCTCCCACAGAGATGGTGAATGAATTCTTAGGAATAAGAACATTAGGACATGTATACGTTCTCGCCACAGCGGAAGAAAGCGTGACTATTAAGTTAGTGTTATATAGCCTTCCACCCTCAGCACAAATTCCACCATTCAGGGGTGATTTTGCTAAAATCTTTGTCAGGTCGACAGCCAATCAGCTTTTCTCCCAAAGAGATGGCTCACTCATCTTACTCTAAGAACCGGGGACATATACATATCCCAATGTTTTGTTGAAGTTCTGAATCATTTAGGCACATTGTTTCAAAAATTGTGTAAGGAATTTGAAGTGTCAGTATCAGGGTCCTCTCCTGGTGAATAGTCAGGACAGTAATTAAGGGACCAGTTCAGTAAATTTCAACATGCAGCTATAATGCTCACACTACCCTGGACTTGCCAGTACCTGAGGTTTTTTTCTTCTTCTTCTTCAGCCTTTTCCGAGATCTGTCCATCAGTTCCTAGAAGGCCTCTGCTGGCTAGTGTCTTGTAGGCTCCATGCCTGGTCTGGTCTTCTGTTGTAAACCCCACAGGAGAAGAACCAGGAAGCAGGTGGATCTAATTGGTGAGCTTTAATTACCACAGCGATCTTCAACAAACGTGGAACTCAAAAAGGTAAGTAAAACAAAAGGCAAGTCTGAACTTCAAAACATTAACGGAGGTACTCTCTTACACAGGAGGGAAACAAAGGGGTCTTGACACAAGCGAAACCAGACAAGAACTGAAATAAAAGGCTGAACTTAAAAATCATCTCTAATGAGGCAATGAAGACCAGGTGGACAGTGTCTTTCAGCTGTGGATGGTGATCAGGTGATTAGGAGCAATTAGTTCATTAAAAGACTGGTAAAGTGGACCTGATAGTTGCTCGTTGAGTGGAACGATTCTGTGAGTGGAAGTGGAGTCTCTGAAGCCGTGACAACACAAAAGAAACTTTAAGATTTGATATAACTTTAAGACATAATGAACGTCATACGTCTAATACCTCCTTGTTGAGGTGCAGCCACTGCTCCTTCAATTTGGGCTTGATCATTTCGCTCCATATCCCTAGCCAGATGTTGACCTTCCCGTTGAACACGTTATTCACAGACAGGCACAGACAGGCAGAAACAAAAACAGAAAGGGTTAAGAAACAAATAAGGACTATTATCAATAAATAAAGAGTAACCAGGGAACAATTTCTTCTTTATACTGAAATACAGTAATTTCTACTTTTAGTTGTCAAGGTGTTTTAATGCAAATGTGATTGCCACTGATCCCTTTCACTATTTGCTGACAACATTGCTATGACATTACCAAGTAACAGGTTAAGACTTCGTCATTACCATTTTGGTGACAATTATCATAGCAGTTTAGTGACAATTGTTCACTTTGGTATAAAAGCATGACATTTGGACATGATGGCTACACAAAAAGTCAGTACGGCGGCCATTTTCTTTTTACCAATGTGAACGATTCTCCTGAAAAAGGCCTTTAATCTGCTCCACTAAGGTCTCTGCATGGAAGGGTTAATGCACTAGGAAGCCGTAAAAACACAACCTAACCCAAAAGCGTATTCATACAGTAACTGACTTTCTTAGCCTTCATATTGGTGCCAGATTTATGTGAATGCATTTATGAGGTTCTGCCTTACCACTAAAAAGGCACACTAAGTTGAATAAAAATCTGTGTCTGTCAGCTCTGGCCTCCGTGTCTGATTTCACGTGGAATGACCCCAAACCCAGAGCCCTTGATAAGAAGAGTTAAAAGGCTGCCATAGGAGCCTGCGGGAACTTCCGCCGACAAAACTGGCGGCGAAACTGACCATATATGGTCAAAGATGGATGACCTCGTGGACCCCATTCAGTTCTGTGTTGCCTTCACTTAGGTCCGTATGTCCGTTTCCATAGACTATCATTGGGGACTCTGAGAAGAATTGATATAACAAACATTTTTGTGCATTTCAAGGCACACAATTTCAAGGGTCTGTGTAATTACTTTACCTAAAATGGCAATTTGTGTCAGAACAAAAGCAGCACGGTCTAATTTGTAGAATTGATACAAGTAACCTAGACATGCTAACACAAACCTACGGCAGAGATGGGGTTAGCTAACCGTTAGCAGGACCTAACGAGGCTATCATAAACCCATGTAGCACCACGTGACCAAAGATCAAAGACTGCGTTAACTCTTCTTATCAAGGGCTCTGCCCAAATTAGGGCAGCAACTAACGATTATTTGAATAGTCGACTAATCGGTAGGTCTAGTCACGATTAGTCACGATTATTCGTGAAAAGAAAAGACTTGCTCCAACCTCCGACAAACCCTCCCGGCCTCTAGCGCAGGAAAGTGAAAACATTTTTACAGCTCACAATGACCTTTAAATCATGATAGTAGCTTGTTACTCCAAGATACAACATCCAATTCATAAGTGCTGGGCAATTTAAGGCTTCAATAAAGTAATAAAGCATTAGGGAAGTAGTAAAAAAAAGCATTGAATTAAATAAAAAGATTAGTCGACAATGAAAATTCTTGTCGAAAAATTTGTATAGTTGATCAATCACGATTAGTCGACCGGTTATTGCAGCCTTAGCCCAAACCCAAAAGCATGCTTGGATTAGAATAATACAAGATGAGAGAATGGACCTCTAGGGTTATAGTTTCCCTAAATGGCCACTTGTTGTTACTGTACGACTACGTAGTACTGCACATACCGAGATATTTCCCCAAATCATGGGCCAGCTGGTTTTGGCCAATCTTCAGCAGGATGGACAACATGACATCTCCAGCGTCGGCGGTGTAATGCTGGACCATCAAGCCCACAGTGTCGTATATGTCTGCCTTCTCCAGTCGTCCCTGTGGGATTTGTCCTTCGTCTTGCAAGTAGTGTTTGAATCCCTTGAAATCAAATTTAGTGAGGTTGTCCAGAGTTTTCCGCAGCACTTCCTTCAGGTCTGCATTCGCGCTCTGTTCCATTATGCCCCTAAAAAATCAATCAATGAATCAATCAATCAACCAATCAATGGGCCACCTGTCAATAGGTGTCTCCGCAGAATAAGTAACAAAGAATGACCTCTGTACTCTTGAGTTCTTTGAAAAGTTCACTTAACTCTGTAAGCCTAACATTTTTTTTTTTTTTTTATGTGAGTCTCCTTCAACTGTCTAACTTACCCTCACTAATATAATACCGATTAGGGGAAGAAATAAACTACTGGTGCAAGTGTAGCAGTAGTGTGTATTGGGTGACCGTCACATCTACTCCTTTCCTGTGTATTTTTGACAATTTGGTGACTGCCCCTTAGCAGGGCCTCACCTGGGGTCACGATTGGGTGACCATAAGCCACACCTGCGTAAATCAAGATGGCTGTGCAGACATTCTCTGCTTTGCTGAGAAGAACAGACTAGGCCAGTGGCTCTAGCTTCATCCTCATCGCTTGGGAACTCATTTTGATACAGGCTGCTCGGTAGGTTGTTGATTTCTTTGTTCTTGCGGGGTTTTTTTGTGCTTAAATGCATCTGTGTCCTTACAGGTTGCTCTTATTTCAGCTTGGGCTAATTGTTTGCCAACTGCCTATACTAGCAGTAGGGCTCCATCTTTACCCCGCCTGCCAGACGCACTCGCTGACCCTTATTCAGATGAGTTCATTACATTGTTACATGTACTGTATGTGCACTAACCCTTTAACCCCTTTGCACAGAGCCTTTGTTATAACCTTACTGTCACCAAAATTGTAATGGCTATGTCTTAATCTGTTACTTAAGACTTAAGGCTGTCATAGCAATGTTGTTATGATGTAGTTGAGTATTTTCAGCAAGTAGAGAATAGGCCCGCCGGCGTACCCATCTGCAGTAAGAGGCTACTGTGGGCTTTCCCACCAATAATGGTCAAACTAGTTGCCACTTTGTCCTCCCCTCTTCTGTTCCTCCTAGCTCACGGTGGCTATCGCCCTGCTGCAATACTGCTGCTTACTGCTCTGCTCGCTTGGCTGCTTTGGGTGTGTGTGGCAGCAGGTTTCGTGACGCTGAAGCGTGTGTGCTTGTATTGCTTTGCTAGGTTGTCTTAATTGGTTTGCTATGATTCTTTTCTTTTGCTGTGACTTGATTTGTCTTGCCAATTGTTTTCCTTCTTTTGGTTTGCAGGGTTTTGTCAATTTTGTATTACCTCAGCACCGTTGGTCCTGTCAGTAGGAATATCTCCACTAGGGTGGAGCACCACTTGTAGCCTAAGCCAATTGTGGCATGTGAATCAAGTTTACATGTGCATGATTTCAATGACAGTATTTTATGATTACAGTATGTGCTTCACAAAAATAAAATAAAAAACCTTCAACCTGTCTGTAATTGAGCAATGTTGAGTTGCGTAAATTGATTGCTTAACTCTCCACTCTCGGCACTACAAGACATTTACAAGAAGCACAAATCTATGTGACAGAACATCAAAGTCAGACTTTTGGAATTGCTGCTGTACACTAGGAGTTTCCAAACTTTTACAATTTGGGACACATTTGAAATTTTCACAAATGTTCAGCACCCACTTTTTACCCAATAAAGAAAACGATGTATTCAATAAATCAACAGCTGCACCCACAAACATTATTTTGATTATTTTAGAAAATGATTTCAAGTCCCACTTGAAATACCTTCAGGGCCCACTATTATGTATATACTGTATGTCATCGTGGCATCTGAAAGATGTAATAATAATAATAATAATAATAATAATAATAATAATAATAATAATAATAATAATGATAATAATACTGTAAACATTCAGTCCCAAGCCAAACTTTTACACACAGACGGATTTCTATTTTGCATGCTCTTTTCTCTATGTCAACCATTCTCATGCATCCCTCATCACATGTGAAACTTCAGATCAGTCATACTTGGTGAGAAATCTTACCTGCAAAATTTCTTTGATTCCCAGCAATGTTCTCATGTTCAAATAGAAGAGTCCCTGAATGGGTTGTGTGTGGAGTGCTGTGACCAATATACCCAGGGACATGAGTGGGTGGGGGGCAGTATGACAACACCTCCAACGTCATCTACATCCCATTGTGTTGATTGCCCAGTTACAGATTCTCTAGACCAGGGATGTGCAACTGGAGACATGGGGGCCAAATGCCCCCCCCCCCCCCCCCCCTCCTCACTGAGTGTGACCCATAGACAAAACATACATAAAAAATAATGACCAGACTTTTTTTAAACTACTGCTGAATCACATGAATTAAATTATACTGTTGGCCGATAGAGAAGACTCCTATTCCTTTCAAACAATTTCGGTGGCCAGTGAGCAATTTCTGTATAAAAAAGAGACAATCCGCACACTTCAGGTCTATTTTTGTGGAAAGAACTTGACTTGCAAGCTTTCGGTCCTTAGACCTTCATCAAGCAGAGTGCATAAAAACAGTGCTTGTGGGACCTGTGGTGCAGCACTCTGAGTCAATTAAGCATTCTGGGAAATGTGGTGAAAGACAAACATGAAACATAAACATAGAAAACAAGAACATGTCCATGCTTTGTAGATATCAGGCATTACCATCATAAATCAGAGCACACAGTTCAAAATTAAATCCATATATGGGTAGATGACGGATAGGCAGCAAAAAACATTTTTTTTCACAAAACATTGTTTATGAGGGAAAAAAGTATATGTCTACGTAGTGCAGCAATTAATCTTTCAAAAAATCCAAGTGGTCACAATGTTGGTCTATTCATTGATTATTTATTTACGCTGATAAAGCAATTTGCTGAAAATATGTCCTTTGGTGTGACGTTAAGAAATAAATATATTAAGTAATGTAGAAATGGCTTGATGGAGTTTTATGAACATTGTTACACTCTTCATATTTATTGCAATTTTTTAAAGTCTTAATTTAATGAGAAATTACCATTTAAGTATTTTTTCCCATTAGATGTGAGATTATTAGAAACCTTCGAGGAAAAACAGGGATATCTTTCTTTTAAATGTTCAAAATTGTCCGAATTTATACTAACTTTTCAGGGACGATAATTTGTTCTTCCCTAATGCAATATTCAGTGTTTATCAAACATATTGTTTAGCTCAAACAAATATTTGAGCGTTTAAAACATGTCACACCGTAGGACATTCATGTCACGCTAAAGGACAGAAATGCAAAACTGAGCCAGAAACAAACATACCAACATGATTATTTTGTCTTTTGATCATAATATAATGTTGTAGTCAATATGGACCTACACTTTACACTTATAAGTCTTTGAATCGTCAATTATCAGCCTATCGTAACTTAAATATGTCACGGGGGTGAAAATGACTTGTGGGGAAGGAACAAAAAGATGGACGCTGTGTTACCGGGGGAAACATTTGATTGACGGATGTAAACAACCTTGCTGGGTTCTCTGCCAAGACAGACGCTCATTCAGGTGATTAATTGGGACAAGCCACAGGTGTTGGGAGGGCAAGGGGTAGGATGTGATTGGTGATTACGGAGTGGCGAGAACTTTTAATGGAACTGTGTTTGCATGGACGGCTGCTGGACACGCCACGAGAGAGAGAGAGCGACAGGACGCCGGAGAGAGGCGGCCATGGGCCGACAGCAGGTGCAGGGGTGGGGGATTGCCTCAGCCGGTAACCGGATGGTGTCTGGAGGACGAAGAGAATCCAGAGAGCTTCATGGAAGATCCTAAGGATCGGCATCCAGGCGCCGCCAGCTCGACGGAGGGAGCGCGACCGGCATTTTGCCTGATGCGGAGGTGCGCGTCCCAAGCTGCGGTCGGTTCTGCCTCGGAGGATGTTTGTGGTGCGACGAGAGTGATCGCCCTCGAGAAGCAAGTGATTTGGCCTGGACACCAGGGCCTTCAATTGGAAGCCCCACCCGCCGCGATGCACGCTGCCTTGGCCCTCTCTACCTCCATCTCTCTCTCTTTCTCGCTCACTCTCTCAGCCTTGCTTTCTTTCTGTCGCTCGGTCTCTCGACCTTGCGCGCTCTCTCTCTTTCTCTCCCTCTCTCGCCCTTCGGCTGAAGAACTGTGTCACAGAGACTCATCATGATCGTTTGGCACACAGCTCAGGTGGATCATCACCCCGTTTGGATTGAAGTGTGCTGTGACCGTGTGCCGTGTAAGTCCACCTCTTTTTGCATGCTGCGTGCTGGTGTGACTCAACTAGTAGTAATAACGGTGACCCACTGACTGTGTAGCCTACCATCCATCTACTGTGAAGTGACTGCTGGGATTGGGAACTGTGGGACAATGCTTTAAGACTGTTTTAATCTTGGGTGAAGTAAAATAAATATTTATGATGGTCTAAAACTGTTTCCGGCGTCTTGGTGTATCTGAGTGTGTGCAGTGTACTCCTCTGGGTATTGGGTGGTAAACGGGGGTGCCGTTAAGAATTACGCACGCCCCCTACCTGTGACATTTGGCGTAGTCGGCAGGATACCCTGAGTTAGAGCTACTGCACACCCCAGGTATACCAGACACAGAGAACAGCAATCACCCTAACATTTTAATGGAACAATTTTTAAAAAAAGGAAAAAAAAAAAAAAAAAAAAACTGAAAATTTGGGGTTCCATCTGAACTGTTTTAAAATCAAAAAAATCGAGGTTCCAGGGACTGGAACCTAAAAGGGTGGGTGGATGTCACGGGGATGAAAATTACTTGTGGGGAAGGAACAAAAAGATGGACGCTGTGTTACCGGGGGAAACATTTGATTGACGGATGTAAACAACCTTGCTGGGTTCTCTGCCAAGACAGACGCTCATTCAGGTGATTAACTGGGACAAGCCACAGGTGTTGGGAGGGCAAGGGGTAGGATGTGATTGGTGATTACGGAGTGGCGAGAACTTTTAATGGAACTGTGTTTGCATGGACGGCTGCTGGACACGCCACGAGAGAGAGAGAGCGACAGGACGCCGGAGAGAGGCGGCCATGGGCCGACAGCAGGTGCAGGGGTGGGGGATTGCCTCAGCCGGTAACCGGATGGTGTCTGGAGGACGAAGAGAATCCAGAGAGCTTCATGGAAGATCCTAAGGATCGGCATCCAGGCGCCGCCAGCTCGACGGAGGGAGCGCGACCGGCATTTTGCCTGATGCGGAGGTGCGCGTCCCAAGCTGCGGTCGGTTCTGCCTCGGAGGATGTTTGTGGTGCGACGAGAGTGATCGCCCTCGAGAAGCAAGTGATTTGGCCTGGACACCAGGGCCTTCAATTGGAAGCCCCACCCGCCGCGATGCACGCTGCCTTGGCCCTCTCTACCTCCATCTCTCTCTCTTTCTCGCTCACTCTCTCAGCCTTGCTTTCTTTCTGTCGCTCGGTCTCTCGACCTTGCGCGCTCTCTCTCTTTCTCTCCCTCTCTCGCCCTTCGGCTGAAGAACTGTGTCACAGAGACTCATCATGATCGTTTGGCACACAGCTCAGGTGGATCATCACCCCGTTTGGATTGAAGTGTGCTGTGACCGTGTGCCGTGTAAGTCCACCTCTTTTTGCATGCTGCGTGCTGGTGTGACTCAACTAGTAGTAATAACGGTGACCCACTGACTGTGTAGCCTACCATCCATCTACTGTGAAGTGACTGCTGGGATTGGGAACTGTGGGACAATGTTTTAAGACTGTTTTAATCTTGGGTGAAGTAAAATAAATATTTATGATGGTCTAAAACTGTTTCCGGCGTCTTGGTGTATCTGAGTGTGTGCAGTGTACTCCTCTGGGTATTGGGTGGTAAACGGGGGTGCCGTTAAGAATTACGCGCGCCCCCTACCTGTGACACCTATCCAAAAAAGTTCTCTTAGCATAATTTCGTGTCGATGTCACCTCCTCTGTATAGAGTTACTTGCTCTATACCTTGAAATGAAGAAAGAGGGTGTGACAGATCATTAAAATGACAGGAAGGATAGTTTTCATCTTTTCTCCTAATGGAGCTCTTACGTTCACTTATTCTTTGTTTCAGAGGGCGGGTGGTTTCACCAATGTAAATTTTGTCGGATGGGCATGTTAACATGTAAACAGACTTTTTTGTGTTGCATGTGATTATTCCCCTGATTCCAAACCTTTACCTGTTCTAGGATGCTTACAGGTATTATTTTGTTTTCACTGAACTATGACAATGAGCACCATTTCCACAGGCATAATTCCCTTCCTTGATTGGAGTTAACAGCGTTTGTTTTGAAGGGGGCAAGAATGTTAGATCTGAACAATTTATTGTGGATGTTTGGTCCTCTTTTGTGAACAAAGAAAGCAGGGTCCTGAACAAGTTCAGACATGCCTCGGTCTGTTAAAATATAGGCCTACCAGTGTTTCTCAATAGTTTTTTGTGGCCTGGAGAGTGTAGGTGGTAATACAAGAAACTGAAAATTTATTTTTTATTGACATTTATCTTTTTTTACACTTTTTTGCAGAAGGTCAACTCTGGACTTGGAAGGAGCACTCTTATATGTCCCATCAGTCAAGACCAACAGATTTAGGTTTTCATTTGTCCCTAGTGCCATCTCCCTTTTAAATTCACATCCCCCTGATTGAGTTCTTGACCTGATCCCTGGCGTTGTTTATGGCATTTTATGGTATGATGATGTTCTTATTTTATTCATTCATGATGTATTTTTGTCTCATTCATTTTACAACCATATTTATGGTCATTTTAACCTTTTATTGACCACTGCGCTTCATGTCTGTCCTGTGGTATATGCTGTTGCTGTCTATATGTGCTTATGTCTCGCTGCACACCTAGGCACACCTTTTTGAGGACAATAAAGTTGAAAATTGAAGTTGAAAGTTGATATGCAGTATCCACACATTGAGCTGTATAGCGCCATTCCAGGAACTGCTGCTTCATTTCTACTGCCTTCTCAATGAAATCATTGTCAGAGTGGCAGAGTCTTCTTAACCTATAAAATGGACTTTTAGGTAGTCCATTTTTTAAAGTGTATACCACTACTTTGGATCAATATGTACACATTGTATTCAATAAATGATCCAAACATATAAGTCCCTCCAAAAATAGGATTTTTGTTGTTTGTTGTGGCAAATGTGGTTTTCTACCGTAACCTGGCGACTGCGTCAGGCGAGTCCATGGGTGAACGTTCTAATTTTATTTGCCTGGAATTTTACATAGGCGAGGTGACGATCACTAATGATATAACGGCCGTGGCCTGCCTTAGGCCTGTAATAGAAATCGCAACTACCGGTAACTCGTGCAGCTTTTCTCATACAGGGCATTGTAACAACTTCCAAATGATTTAGTAACATTTTTGGCCAACTAGTTTTAGTAGAAATGCTATTCACGCAGGGTTCCAAATTCTGCTTGGGCCTAGCCTATAATAGGCCTAAGCGACATGGCCTTTTTTTTTTTACTAGTCCCACTCCCTTCATATTTTTGGGCTTACTTTTAATACGCCGGTAGAAGTAGGCCTAGAAGTAAACTTTTCAGTAAACTTTAAAATGCTCATTAACTGCCAATATCGTGTCAGCTTAATGCAATAGGCTACCTAAATTACAAACGGGTCTCTTGAAATTATCTGCGTAAAATGTGGTGCTATTCGCCCGACTGTGGAGTGACTGTCCATGGTGCTGAAATTGCGGCAGGCAAGTTACCATTTCATGAGGGGATACGTAGACTTTTTCTGATGCCCTGTTGCATGAAAAAAACTATGGATAATTGTTGAAGTTGTAGAACTATCACAGGAACTAGACTGCCTGTGCAGTCGCCTTCGACTGCTTAAGGTATATCCCCGAAACGCGACGCTTCCAGTCCCCAATCATTCCTACCACTCCCGTCCACCTTTTCATGAACGTTTATGATAAATACAAAATATAAAATAAATATATTTAATATCTATACATAGATCAATGACGTGCATAGGCTTAAAACCAAATGACTATTGTGAAAATGAAGGAAAAAATGGGGCAAATGGTAACACTGTTTTAATGGTTCACTATTACAGTGGATATACCACATTAGGTACAGTGTAATAACCAGTGTAACAATATTTAATACCACGTCATACCAGTGTGACACCATGTACCAATTTTGTACTTATATCATGTAGGCTATTTGTATGTAAGTGGTATTACATGGTATTGCATATTTGTACACTGGTATTACACTAGTATTACATGGTATTACATATTGTTACACTGGTTATTACACTGTACCTGGTATTGCCTATTTTTACACTGGTATTACACTAGTATTACATGGTATTAAATATTGTTACACTGGTTATTACACTGTAGGCCTACCTGATATGGTAGATTCACTGAAATGGTGAAGAAGTCAGTCAGAAGTTATGGTCCAAATAAAAATTCCACCATTTTGAAAGTGTTGACCTCCAAACTCGAATCAGTTCATGAACCTACCCTGCAGCATTCACACACCAAATCTGGGACAAATCCAGCCACCCGGTCAGAAGTAATGGGCCAAACAAAAATTCGGCCATCTTGAATTCGGCCATCTTGAAATTGTTGACCTCCAAACTCGAATCAGTTCATGAACCTACCCTAGAACATTCACACACCAAACCTGGGACAAATCCATCCACCCGGTCAGAAGTTATGGACCAAACAAAAATTCGGCCATCTTGAATTCGGCCATCTTGAAAGTGTTAACCTCCAAACTGTAATCAGTTCATGAACCCACCCTAGAGCATTCACACACCAAATCTGGGACAAATCCATCCACCCGGTTAGAAGTAATGGGCCAAACAAAAATTCGGCCATCTTGAATTCGGCCATCTTGAAATTGTTGACCTCCAAACTCGAATCAGTTCATGAACCTACCCTAGAACATTCACACACCAAATCTGGGACAAATCCATCCACCCGGTCAGAAGTTATGGACCAAACAAAAAATCGGCCATCTTGAATTCGGCCATCTTGAAAGTGTTAACCTCCAAACTCTAATCAGTTCATGAACCCACCCTAGAGCATTCACACACCAAATCTGGGACAAATCCATCCACCCGGTCAGAAGTAATGGGCCAAACAAAAATTCGGCCATCTTGAATTCGGCCATCTTGAAATTGTTGACCTCCAAACTCCAATCAGTTCATGAACCTGCCCTAGAGCATTCACACACCAAATCTGGGACAAATCCAAACATCCGTTCAAAAGTTATCGCGTTAACACGAAAGACCTTACGCGGCGGCGGCGGCGGTGCACGCAAAACCATTACATCCCCGACGCTCCGCGTTTCGGGGATATAATTATATTATATACACTTTAAAGCTCTTGGGTGTGCACTGGTGGCCAAGAGAAAAGTGTTGCGATCAGTTTCTTTCTAATCCACATAGGCCTATCTAAGAAAGATACACGTGATTGCTCATATTCTAGAGTAAATTTTAAGTCAGAGTTACATCTATTTAGATATGTACCAAATGCGAACAGCAAACATCATCCAGGAAACTATACCATTTAAGGATTTTTTCTTTTACTAAAAGGGTTCATATCTGGGTTAAAGACAAATTTATGTTCAAAATACCCCACATAAGTTAGCGTAATCAGGAGCAAAAGTAGAGCCCATAGAGGTTCCTTTCAGTTGTAAATAGACTTAACCTATAAATGAGAAGTAGTTTAACTTCAGTACCATGGAGGCCAGCTCAATGATAAAGTGAATAGGTGGGAGGTCCGTCTGATCCTGAAAATAGACGCCCAAGGCATCTAGTCCCCGGTCATGAGATATATTTGTATAGGGGCTCTCCATAAGGTAGCTAAATGTATGTCAGCAGACGCATCTACTATCTCTGAGATCTTATGATAACATTAGTAGAATCCTTGACATACAGTATGATGGAAGTTGGAAGACAATGATGAGGTGAACCACAATATTAATGTTTCTAGAAGAGAGTCTTTGCTAGCCATCATAGACCTTCCCTTAGGATTGACCAAACTTTTGTGGATTTTAGGTAACATATAAAATACAGGAGTCACATAGGGTTTACAATTCAGAAAGGAATGTTCATTTTTAGATATCCAGTGTATTCTCAAGGCATTATCTGTTATGATTCTTCTCTGGAAGTGTTTAGTTAGATTTGCACGTAGTCTTCTGTAAAATTCATCATAACAAATTTGGCGATATAGTCCAGGAGCCCAGGGGGGTCTACCTAGTTGGGAAGGTTACCAATTTTTATGGGTACTATGATGTCTGGCATGGTCCCCAGATAGAGGAACAGCACGTCTGCCGGGTTCCCTCGGGTGGATGTGGCAAGGAGGGGGTAAAACTGGCACCCAAAAAATGGGCTAGATCAGTTGGTGAGGTTACCACTTGGAACCTGTTGTAAATTGTTCATCATAGTCCCCTGATAGAGAAATGACCACTGCCAGACATTTTCAGTGGTGGGGGACCCCCGGCAGACGCCCCCGTATGATGACACCCCCAAAAATGGGCTAGATCAGTTGGTGAGGTTACCACTTGGAACCTGTTGTAAATTGTTTGTCATGGTCCCCTGATTGAGGAATGGCCACTGCCAGACATTTTTGATGGTGGGCGGGGCTTGCCAGACATCATTAACTGGGGGGTAAAAAATGGGCTAGATCAGTTGGTGAGGTTACCACTTGAAATCTCTTGTAAATTGTTCATCATAGTCCCCTGATAGAGAAATGACCACTGCCAGACATTTTCAGTGGTGGGGGGCCCCCGGCAGACGCCCCCGTATGATGACATCCCCAATTAGGCTATGTCATTCACATAAGGTTTGAACCAGACATGTTACAAAAAGACAAATGAGACCACTTTTAGATAGATAGATTAGATAATTCCAACATGGAGAAATGACTGGAAGGGTCAATATATTCATAGAAACATGTTTTGGGTACTTTTTTAGGACAAAAATGACTTCAATTTAAATCCGGATTGGAACCAGTGGGCAGGCTTTCAAAATCAATGCAAGCATGACATGTTTCTGATTTAAAAGAATGGTGGCCAGCATATTTAATTAATATAAATTAATAAACCAATATTTACTGTTATTTATTTTGACATCCCAGTTTCTAACTCCACACAAAGAGGCAAGAAAGACTTGAGAAAGAAAAAATAAAGTGTAATATAGTCAAATGTTGTATCAAACAGCTTCTTTGGCAGAGGTCTGCACTCTGAGTGCGTTTTGATATATTCTCACTAAAAACACAAAATATTGATAAAGCAAAAAGAAATAAACAAAGTCATCAAATATCTATGAATCTTGAGATTGTCTGGAGTACGGAATGAAAAAAATAATTATCTTCTGATTGAAAACCAAAGATACAGTCAATGGCAAGTCCCTCTTTCACCATTCATTGCCAATTATATCAACTCTCTCTCTCATTCATCTGTGTGGCATATATAATATTTGAAATATAGGCTGCACTAGATACCAGTCTCAGGAGTGTACTGAAGTTTATGTATTCCTTCAACAAGAGCACCAACTTGTTTCCAACTCAAGGACTCTCTGATTCCACATCAAAGAAACAGCAGTACACGCATGGACTGCTGTTACGTAAGGGTTAACGTTCGGCGAGAAGGTCGCTACCGTGGAATAGCAGCACGACAGAGAGAATCTTTAGACCCCGACGCGGAGCGGAGGGGTCTTGTTCTCTCTGAAGTGCTGCTATTCCACAAAGCGACCGACTCGCCGAAAGTTAACCCGCTTATTATATGGATATACTTAAATGATTCACACATGGCGGGGACATTTCTTTAGGCCTATTTAATGTTAAGATTGTTGCTGCGCAAAACAAAACAGTGCCGTTGTGGAACACCGCTAGGCAACAGCTAGGTAGCCAGGACAACAGGTGTTGTCTATCACAGCAGCTGATTAGAGTCTTGTTGAAAAGTCGCTTTAGCAGTGAAAAGTCTTGTTGCCATTGACAGCGGTCTGTTATAGACCAACCCGTCCGTTATCGAAAAATAACAGACGTGCGAACGTTGGGGAGCCCCGTTGAAATGAATGGAGCATTCGACCGATGACGTCACAACCATATAATAAAAACGGGTAACATAAGGGGACAGACACAAAACGAAAGCTCAAAAAGGTTTTAATTACGAAAGTCTAGGGGTTATACAAAGAATGCGACGGAGCATCAAAGCTCAAAATCCAAAAGAAAAGACAAAAGGCTTCAATGTCAGCAACAGGACGGCAAGAGCGTCAGACGAAAACGGGTCAGGAATGAAGTCTCCCCCCAGCCGGCATGCGGCAGTCCTTTTGAATGGCTGCCGCAGGTGTACCCAATTAGTAAATCAGGTGTGGCCCATCCGGTTGATGGGGAGGACCACCAATCACATCTCCCTGCTATTTACAAAAGACAAACATTAGAGGGAGCCAAAAGAAATACAGATGAAACACAGAGACAGATGTAACAACACCACATACAGTACATTGCTGTACGTTGAGCCAAATGTACAGGACAGAGAAACATGGCAGTGTAAAACTTGTGAAACTCAGTGTAAAACACTCATGGCTGACAAACTTTAAACTGTGGATGAAATGGCTGATGATACTGTTTGCAATGCCAGAGATTCTTTAAGTATATAGTTATATTCCAATGTAATAGGTTGCTATGGTCACCTAACATGACCAGGTTCCGGTCTGCCTAAAGGGGCGTGTCATAATACTCCTAGCATTGAATAGAACAGTCCTTACGTCTGCCTAGGTCTGCCTAAAGGGGGATTTCTCCCCACTCCCCCTTGCAATAATAGAACCCGGAAACAATGGGCCAATGGAACCTCTCTCTCTCTCTACTCTCTCTGGTGTTACTGTACAAGTTCATAAGCCTTGTATGACACAGTGCTATACAAAAACAACTAGACTGCCTGTGCAGTCGCCTTCGACTGCTTAAGGTATATCCCCGAAACGTGACGCTTCCAGTCCCCCATCATTCCTACCACTCCCGTCCACCATTTCGTAAACGTGTATGATACATACAGACGTGACATGACGTGCATAGGCTTAAAACCAAACGGCTATTGTGAAAATGAAGCAAAAAATGGGGCAAATGGTAATACTGTTTTAATGGTTCAGTGGATATACCACATTAGGTACAATGTAATCACCAGTGTAGCAATATTGAAATCAATGTAATACCAGTGTAACACCGCCATTTTTTTTACTTACATCATGTGTTTGTGCGTAAGTGGTATTACATGGTATTGCATATTGTTACACTGGTATTACACTATATTACATGGTATTGCATACTGTTACACTCGTTATTACACTGTACCTGATATTGCATATTGTTACACTGGTATTACACTAGTATTACATGGTATTAAATATTGTTACATTGGTTATTACACTGTACCTAATATGGTAGATTCACTGAAATGGTGAACCATTAAAATAAGGTGTTACCGGGCAAATCAATCCACCCAGTCAGAAGTTATGGGCCAAATGAAAATTCCGCCATTTTGAAAGTGTTGTCTTCCAAACTCGAATCAGTTCATGAACCTACCCTAGAGCATTCACACACAAAATCTGGGACAAATCCATCAACCCGGTCAGTAGTTATGGGCCAAACAATAATTCGGCCATCTTGAATTCAGCCATCTTGAAAGCGTTGACCTCCAAACCCGAATCAATTCATGAACCTACCCTAGAGCATTCACACACCAAATCTGGGACAAATCCATCCACCCGGTCAGAAGTTATGGACCAAACAAAAAATTGGCCATCTTGAATTCAGCCATCTTGAAAGTATTGACCTCCCAACTCGAAGCAGTTCATGAACCTACCCTAGAGCATTCACACACCAAATCTGGGACAAATCCATCCACCCGGTCAGAAGTTATGGACCAAACAAAAATTCGGCCATCTTGAATTCAGCCATCTTGAAAGTGTTGACCTCCAAATTCGAATCAGTTCATGAACCTGCCCTAGAGCATTCACCCAATAAATCTGGGACAAATCCAAACATCCGTTCAAAAGTTATCGCGTTAACACGAAAGACCTTACGCGGCGGACGCGGACGCGGACGCGGACGCGGACGCGGCGGTGCACGCAAAACCATTACATCCCCGACGCTCCGCGTTTCGGGGATATAATTATTATTATTATTAATGGAACCTCTCTCTCTCTCTACTCTCTCTGGCCATATTGCCGCCCACACAATAAGATAAGACCTGTTGCTATGGAGACTGCACAGCAGCCTGACAAAACATACTTTTCTGTTGAAGAATGACTCAAAACAATCACAGGAGAAACGAAACACAACCAGTGAAGAGAGATGTGACTGTAACAGGAAATGTTCTTGCTACTCAGTTTCAACTGAGGCTTTCCATTTACATTTTTCATTGGCACATTTTAACATCCTGTGGCAGTACAATTGCTACGTTTATAATTCGGAATTAACTGACTTTAACCCTTGAAGGTGTTTGTTACATAGAAGGTGTTCGGGTCATTTTGACCCGGGCATATGGATTAATCTGAAAACTTTGTAATAAGATCTGATGAAATTCTTGAGGCAATATCTGCACTTGATAATAATCCAAATCTGTGCTGAGCACCTGAAGTATGGCAGCAAGAAACTCTGCCCTCTTTTAGCAATGTGTTTTACTGGGCTCCTCACCCACGGAGTGCTACCTGAGTCTCTTTTGGCCATATTGCTTGTTCCTGTCCTAAAGGACAAAGCAGGCAAACTGAATAGTATTGACAACTACAGACCTATAGCGTTGTCTAGTATTCCCTCCAAAGTTTTAGAACAGGTCCTCATTAAAAGGTTTGATGTTTTTCTTTTAACAACAGACAACCAGTTTGGTTTTAAGAAGAAACATGGCACTGATATGTGCATATTTGCGTTAAAGGAAATGGTAGCTCAGTATGTGAACCAGAACTCAAGTCAAGTTTATTGTCAATTTCTTTACATGCACTGGTCATACAAAGAATTTGAAATTGCGTTTCTTGCTCTCCCATGCAGACATAGACTAATCTAGGTAAGGACATAGACAGTATAGACATAGACAGTACTCATACATGGACATAGACAGTATGGACGTAGACATTGCTCATACAGACATTTAAAGTGCAAGACTGGACAACAGAAGACTTGTAGAGAACATACATTAAGAGGAGGTATTTTGTTGTGCTTTTTCTAAAAGTCCTTTATAGCGTTCTGACATAGTAATAGTAGTATTTGAAGAAAATAAATAATTAAAAAAGGTTTATTAAATACACCAGCAGCAGTATGTGTGTGTGTGTGTGTGTGTGTTTGTATGTGTTTTGTGTGCGTGTGTGTGTGTGTGTGTGTGTGTGTGTGTGTGTGTGTGTGTGTGTGTGTGTGTGTGTGTGTGTGTGTGTGTGTGTTTAGTGCAGGTAGAAAGTGCGGTGTGCGTCTGTGTGTGTGTACCTGTGTATGTGTGTGTGTGTGTGTGTGTGTGTGTATGTGTGTGAGTATGAGTTGTGTGTATGTGTGTGAGTATGAGTTGTGTGTCAGTGTGTGTATGTTTGGGTTTAGTGCAGAAAGTGCAGTGTGCTTGTGTGTGTGTGTGTGTGTGTGTGTGTGTGTGTGTGTGTGTGTGTGTGTGCGTGTGTGTGCGTGTGTGTGCGTGTGTATGTTTTGAGTTAGTGCAGGTTGAAAGTTCAGTCACAGATGTAGTAGTGCAGGTGGAATGTTCAGTCGCAGATATGGTGGTGGGGATGAGGGGGGGGAGCGTTGTCAGTGGCCTGGCTGGCTAGAGGCTGACAGTGAAGGGAGAGTGGGTTGAGTGTTCAGTATCTTGATTGCTTGATGCATCGTGCTGCTTGCAAGCCTGGTGGTACGGGAACGGAGGCGCCTGTACCTCTTTCCAGAGGGCAGGAGGCTGAACAGTTTGTGTGCAGGGTGGCTTGTGTCTTTGATGATCATCAGTGCTTTTCGGGTGAGGCGTGCGGTGTAAATGTCCTGCAGGGAGGGGAGTGGTACTCCAATGATCTTCACTCAACTCAACTCCACTGTTTTTATGTGTTTCCTCAATGCCTCTAAGGCTTTTGACCGCATAAATCATACTAAATTATTTATGAAGTTGCTACAGGGGGGGTACCTAAAGGTCCTCATTAGGATCATAGTGTACTGGTACAACCAAAAGACAATGCGTCTCAAATGGGGGTGTGGAATATCCTCCTCATTTCATGTGTCAAATGGTGTCTACCAAGGTGGGCTTCTATCTCCTGCCTTGTTTAATGTTTATACGAATGACCTATCAGCCCAGTTAAGTTTGTGTTCCACAGGCTGTTTTATTGGTAATTCTTTGGTGAATCACCTTATGTATGCAGATGATCTGGCCATTGTGAGCCCATGTAGTGCTGGGCTGCAACAATTACTTAAAGTATGCACTCAATATGGGCTTCTTTATGACATTAAATTTAATGCAAAGAAAAGTAATGTCATGATAGTGAGAACGAAAGAAGATAAGAAGATGACATTCCCTGTTTTCTATTTGTGTGATAGCCCACTTGTTGTGTGTTGGTCATATAATTTCGGATGATCTCAGTGATGATCGTGACATATATCGTCAACGACGTAAATTATATGCCCAGGCCAACATGTTACTTCGCAAGTTTAGCATGTGCTCAGTCAATGTCAAATGCTCTCTGTTTAAAGCCTTCTGTACACCCATGCACACTGACCATTTATGGTGCATAGGCAGCTACCTGTACAATCCTAGGTATAAGAAAAGCAGCTACCAGAAGCTAACAGTAGCATATAATGACACTATGAGACTGTTGATGAAGCTACCAAGATGGACCAGTGCTAGCTACCTCTTTGTGTATTCCAGTGTGCCTGGGTGTGATGCAGTCTTAAGAAATGTTATTTACAAGTTCATGTGCAGATTGGACTGCTCTCAGAACAGCATTATTCAAACCCTAGTGAGTCCAGTAAAGTTTTCTGTGAGGTTCTCCTCCAAGCTTATGTAGTGGAGCGCTGCTCCTTTAAGGGAAAGTCTGACGCTGCGGCACACGTCACCACGCCGCTCGTAGAGGCTTATGGGAAGTCTCTTCATAAATACTGCCAGTGGCTAGTATTCGGTAAGCCTGCAAAGTCCCCCTTTGCGCGTTTCATCGCCACCGGCGAATGCTGTGGTTGCTTCTCCCCTCGTCGTCGAGAGGAGTGCGGTGTCCAGTTCAGATCTAGGAGATGTGGACCATTTCTTGTCCTCGTGAGTATGTGGACCATCTCTTGTCGCTGTTTATGTGCTAGCCAGCGGCTAGTGGCTAACTTCGCGTCTGCTGTTCTATAGGTTGTGATTCCAACTTGGCGTCTCTTACTTGGCTAGAGTGATCTCTTGCTTCTCCACTGGCAAGGACTTCGGTGGACAATACCAACGGTTACCTTGCGCTTTTCCCGTCTCCTGCACTCCGGTATGTATTATAGTGGGTTAGCTTGTGCCTTTACCCAGCTCTGACTGTTTGTTTTCTTACCATGGTTGCTAACGACGGCCATTATTATGGTTTCAGCGTGTGGTCGCTACCGGCGCCTCGGCCGTGTACCTCTGTATTGGCACTCCGACTGTGAGAATTGCGCATCGGTGCACCCTCATCTCCGGGTAAGGTAACCTCTCGGCAGCAGAATCGTGTGATAGTGGGTGTCCTGCTAGCTTGGCTAACGCTCTCCTCCTCCCTCGCAGGTTGTATCCGTGTGGCCGTGGTCAGACACACCACGCGTTTAGGTGCACGAGCGGCGACTTTTAGCCCCGGTTGTGTGGTGCCTCTGGACGCCGGGAACCCGTATCTCGGCTGCTGCTCCGGCCTCGGGAAATTGGACATTCGTGTGTGTGTGTGCGTTGGCGCGCTTTAGTTCAGTGTGTGTGTGTGTGTGTGTGTGTGTGTGTGTGTGTGGGCGCTCGGCTCGGTGTGAGCTGGTGTGTGAGCCATTCCACAGTGTGTGTGCGTGTGCGTACGTGGTGCGTGTGAGTGTGTGTGTAGGTAGTGACGAGTGAGTGTGGGGATACCTAGGGGACTGCACTGAGCTGAGCCTCTGGGGTTGGTTTACCTCATGTTTTGATTTTCGTTTTCTTTCGTTTGCTGTGCCTAATTTCCTTTTTTTTCATTATTTCATTCAATTATCTAATTTCTTATTTAACTGCATGTGTTTACTGGATTTTGATTTATTTTGCATGGTTTGCTGTGATTTCTTGTTGTTTCTGTTTGCCGTGAATTATTTCTGTTTGTTGTGAACTATTTCTTTACTTTTTCTTTTGTTAATCCTGAGGTGTGCCATTCGCCCTATTGTGTTAGCCGTGCCAGCCCCTAGTGGCAAAGTCTGACAACCTGAGTGTGGGTTCTAAGGCCTTAGGCCTACCAGGTGTGTTGTTTATTGTGAATTAGTGAACATACTTTGGGGCAGGTGTTTACAGATCCGCGGGTGTGGTGGCAGCACACCCACCCCTGCACTTTACTGTTAACGTGAACATACTTTGGGGCAGGTGTTTACAGATCCGCGGGTGTGGTGGCAGCACACCCACCCCTCCGCACTTTACTGTGAACGTGAACATACTTTGGGGCAAGTGTTTATCGATCTGCGGGTGATTGCGACAGCACACCCACCCCACTGCACTTTGTGAATTGTGAGTACCTTTTTATATTTTATTACAAAGAGTGAGAAAAAGAGATTTTTATAACGCAAAGAATAATAAAGATTTGAATTATTAATTGTCACCACTGTCTCTGCCTCCATTGTGCACGAACCTGTGTTTGCCTGGTAATCTATTGTGCGGGTACATTGTGTGTTGGTCCGGGGTATCTGTAACTACCCCTAATTCATTTCCTCCGGGGGCTCCACCCCCGGGGGTGGCGTAGTCGAACTACCTCCTGTAACGGTCTCGCCCACTACACTTAGGCGACACTGGAGAGAGTGCCTATTTGTTTGATGGGTGTGTTCCCATCTTTCATTTTATTTTATTTTATTTATTTTTTTTTTTCTTTGTCTTAACTTCTCTATGTAATGTTTTGACTGTAGTCTTGATATGGACCATGTATGTTGAGTCTGTAAATAAAGAATAAAATTAAAAAAAGAAAAAAATTAGCAAGAGGGGGTCACTATTTTTATTTATTTTTTTCAGATTCATGTTCCTCACTCAAATGAGCCAAAGCCAGTGAATTTCATTGTCAAATAATAATGACTGATACTATTTTTCTCAAGCTAAAAACTGAAAGCAGGTCAAAATGACCCGAACACTTACAAGGGTTAATCCGCTTTGAAAACGTCATGTGAACATCAATTCGGAATTAAAGGAAAGATCAAAGCAAACTCTACGTAACTATTTAATTCTGAATTATTAATTTGGCATTAAAAACATCATGTAATCATAGTGAGCGTCTAAAATCACCTATGAGACAATCTTACTGCAAAAGACTTCCAGGACTTTTATTGTGGGCTAATATTATGTTGGGCAGCCATACCCTGTCATTATCCTGATGGTGGAGGACCAGGTTGCCCAAATCATCATTGTCTCAGCTCTTTTGCAGGTATTCCCAAATATTGTCATCCAACTGGAAGTGTCACCTGATAGCACCTTAATTTCCCCCTGGGATCAATAAACGATATTTTACTCTACGCTCTGGCATAAGGCACATTATTTTATCTGTAGGCCTACCAGTTCCTCTAATGGGGATTGTTTCGCCCCAGCATTACCATGGCCCTACGCTCTGGGAATAACAACAGAACCAACCTTAACACTAGAACTACCAGGATTTTTCTGCCTACCTAGAAGTACCAGAGAGGGGTCATTTGACCCGGCGGCTTTTACCTAATACACTAATCACTCATTTTGTTATGGTAATGAGGCTGTTAGGGGCTGTGTGTGGGGTGAGGGGTGAGGGGGTCACACCTTACAGTGCTAACAGCCAAGACAAACAGGGACAGACAGCTTCTTCCCAAGGGCTGTCAGCCTCAAAAATCACCACAGATAAATAGCAACTTGCATGAAGATATCAGCAATAAAGACAGATAGCACAGTTTGGCGGACAGTGTGTTACAGTTTTTCTCCATTGGTTTGGCTCATTTCTTGAAACTGAGATGTCATTCTCAAAACATGGACAAATCTCAAAAATAATTTGCAGTTCCTCACAACAGAATGGCATTTATCATTGCTTTCATCAAATTTCAAATGCTTTTCTACATGTCTTAATCATTTAGTACATCCTTGCAAATGGCTATGTACAAGTTAACACAATCAGCTTACATTTAGTAGAATTTTCAAATGAAAATGTCAGCACATTGTCTTCATATAAGTCATCAATGAACGTGTGAATGTCCCATGTGATCATGACGAATCATATGACTGCAACCAGATAATGGTTGAATTACAGTTTTTCTCGATTGGTTTGGCTCATTTCTTGAAACTGAGATGACATTCTTATAACCATTGGGTCATTTGGCCAAACATTCTTACACTTCTGCACAACAGTTCAGATAACTAGCAAAATGTCATATACCTCCCGAAACACCTCATTCTTGCATCAGCACTAAACCGTCTCACATATAAATAGTCAGTACCATCAAAATGGCATAGATCCTTCTCAGTTGCTTTGGCTCATTTGCATTCATTTAGTCCTTCTGTCAAAATAAACTGGATGGTTCAGCATAACTACATGGATCCTCATCACTCGCTCATATCACCCCAAAAACAGTTTACCTATGTGTCAAAACTAAATTTATTCCCCACATATATCATCAGTACCCCCAAAATACATTGTCCCTTTGCCATTGTGTAAGCACTGCCAGTCAAAATGGTTAGGTGTGTTATCTACGTTCAGCTAACAGATTTCGACTGTGTATAAAAATGAAAAAGTGAGTGAAACCATTGAAGTTTGACAACACAGATAATTTACCAAGGACATTTATCAGTAACTTTCTTTACTGTAAATTCATATACAGAAAGTAATGCCCATATAGCACAGGTTTCTTATGGGTTTGGCTCATTTCTCAAAACAGAGATAACATTCTCAAAATAACATGGACAAATGCCAAAGCAACTAGCAATTGTTCAAAACAGAATGTCGTTTGAAAAAATGTCATGAAATTAGCCAAATAACAGAAGAAACTGTAGTATACACGGTTGTAAAATTATTTTCTACTAACTAGTAAAGTTGCAATACCATCTGACCTGTTGAACACTGTCATGAATTTACTATGTAATGAAATTCTTAAAATATGATGTCCTTGACTGTTTTGGGAATTGCGTAGACCACTTTGCATATGATGACTTACACAATGAAATAATGCTGACGTGTTTTGGAGAGGGCAACCATTAGACTGAGAATTGTCTAATTCGTTTAGATAAGCAAGGTCAATTAATTTGGAAAATGTGCTGAATGTGTCAACTGAAGGGTATTTGTACATATCCATCTGCAGTGATGTACTAAACATTTGAGACATGTACAAAGCATTTGATATCTGATGAAAGCAATGAAAAATGCCATTCTGTTTTGGGAAATTGCAAGTTGGTTTGGGTATTTGTCAGTGTTGTCTCATTTTCGAGAAATTAGCCAAACCAATCGAGAAAAACTGTAACGTGTGAATCTCCCATGCCATGTGACCATAACGACTCATGTGAATGCAACCTGGCAATTGTTAGATGGATACATACCAGTGCATGTGGACTACTGCTTCATTTCCCTCAAGAGTTTTGTGGTGAAAAAAGCTCCTCTCCAAGGAACAAAGATGCAGGGATACAGCACTCAACAGGCATTGGAAATGATCCACACACGCACACACACACACCCACACACTCTGTGTCTCAAGTGACAGCTGTGAGCTGCTAACAGCCACATTTCCACAACAAAAGGAGTGTCCGCAGGGGGTCCAAAGGGTCAAATGACCCTCTTGTGGGGCTTTTAGGTAAAAAGGTCAATTGACCCCTCCGTGGTAGTTCTAGTGTTAAAGGGAAAATCCGGTGAAAAATGGCTTACATGGAGTTAAAACATGATGCTAAGTGCTAAGTTTAGGCGCTTACCTTAACTCATCCGTGGCTTGCATTGAGAAATCCAGCGCTAGTTAGCTGATGCTAACATTGGTCTTTTGCAGTGGTTCACTAGGGCATGAAGTAGCCATCGTCATAAATCTCGGTAACACTTTATTTTAGGAATACATCTATTAGCAGTAACACATACAATATTAATGCCTGTGTAAGTAACTTGTAAGGCATGTACTAAGCCAAATCAGACAGTTGTTAAACATTTATTCGCAAATGTCTTGTCCATGCACAATAAGGGATTTATTTCCAATACAACCTTAGTAAGGACCTAGTAGGCCTAGATTTCTATTTATGACCATGTCAGTCCCACTACCATGCGTGGCTACTGAGAGGATACACTTTTTTTTTTAAACTCACTTGTTTACCACCACACATGCTTGACACCATCTAAAGCAAATTTGTTTATCTTGGTCTCAAGAGAGATGAACAGACCAAGGATATGGATCACTGGAACCATGTCGTGTGATCTGAAGAGACTGAAGGAGATTTCTATTTTACATAAAGACATATTGAATATTTAGTGTGATATAGTATATTTAGGAAAAGAATATCTCGGTGATGATCATGTAATGACGGGTGGGAGGGAACAGTGGGCTGGCCTGGGGAAATGGGAGGTCTATGTGAGGGAGACCCCATTGGCTGAAGGGATGCTCCAATCTGTGGCCTATCTGGCCGGAAGCCGGCCCCCAAACCGGTGTTCTGTCGAGATGTGTTGCCTCGTCGAGATGAGCGACCGGTCGCCCTATTCGATAGTGGTGTTCTATCGATTTGCGATGCCTCATCTAAATGAGCGACCTTGATTTTCCGCGGAAGGCGTTTCAATCGGTCCACGTAGGACTGTTTTAATAACCATTACTTTGTTTATTTCACGGATAGGGGTGTGCAATCGTTCGTGCGTTTTATAAGTTTAATAAGAACGTGCGGCTGCTGACCACTAAAAAAACGTGAGCCTCTCGTTTGAGCAAGTTAAGAAACGTGCCATATGAAAGAGACTGAGTTGAGTTTGCGCAAATACTGGAGAAAGTGTTTGGGATCAGGGCCTGGCTACGGGTTGTTTAATGCAGTCACTGTTGGTTTGGTTTCAATGCGACGTGGACTCGCAAGGCAAATTGCCACATGAAATCATGTGCTATGGGGATAAACAAGCGCGGTTTAGATATTCCCAGATAGCAGATAGCGTATTGTGGCTTTGTTTTGGCAGATGTCTGTCTTTTAATGACCGGAATCATATTTACATAACACCAGTGCATTTCTTATTAGGTCCTACCATGTTCAGGCATTTTACAATGCGGTCGATTCAAATTCTTGAGTGAAAAGGGTGGAGGGAGCATTTTGACAGCTCAATCAGAGGTGGCGATTTTTTCCATTTTGCAATGAGAACGCCTCCTCTACATAAATAGTCTTTTCTGATCGATGTTACAATGTTCGAGGCTGAGTGTGTGAGCGATTACGGTTAGGCAACAAAGTAGCAAATGTTCGAGGCCACGCTATTTCGCAGATTTTCCAATGATCTGCTGGATGATCCACGCTATTTCCCGTTTTCCCCCCAGGGGATATATCGTAACTTTCAGTCCATGACAGTCGGTGGACAGGCTATAGGCTAACTAGACTATGGATGACTGGTGGTAACCTCAGGAGGACATAGGCTACAGTTTGAGTCACTAAAGTTGATGTTAGGTTCAAACCCTTAACATTTGTAAATATGAAACACCTGAAATGAAAGACACAGAGAATCATTAATTAAGTTTCAAGCCGGCTTGGAGAGCGGATGGGGAGAACCGTCAGCTACAATTTTCCCCACTCGTTCTAAACGCTGTAATAGCTCCAAGCCATATTTATTGAAGGATTGTCCCTGATTACATTTAATATCTCTACCCGCTACGGAGGGGGGCGCAATCACCCAGATAGAGATTTGTTCATTCACACACACACACACACACAAACACACAAACACACAGGCCTTGGCCTGCCATGTGGAGATGCAACTTTGTTGTGTTTGGGCATTCCATCGTTCTGGTACAGATAAAGTCCTCGCACAGTCCAGTAATCCTCCGCTTAGCCTTGAACAGGAATTCTTGAATGCGAAAAGGCACATTTGTACAAGGCAACATGTTTGCTCTACTAAAGGATAAAATACAGTTCCAACAGTTGACACAGAGAGAATTTAGAATTTTCCTAAAAAAAATCTCTGGTTGACAGTCTCAGGGGATCCTATCGTAACTTGCGGTCTCACAATTCGATGGGCAATTACCCGCGAAAACCACCGCGAGGGTGTGCGCATGCGTGCGCATGCTCAGTAGCGAAGAGAATCACATTTCGATGGGTCGCTCATATAGACAGGACACCGGCAGAGAAAAGCACAGACATCATATATGAAGACTAGATACGTCATCGCGTATTTCAAGCGCGTCCGCACAGGTCGGCCATATTAGCGCAGCCTAAACTCTCCACAGACCCTCCGTTACACCTGAAGTAAACGGAAGAGTTGAAACGTTGGGATACTTGAAAATGTATACTGTTGCTTCGCTGAAATATTGACACGTGTTTATAAATGGTAGGGCTCCTTAAAACGTACGTGTAGACTGGGGGAAAACGCCAACACAGCCCCTTCTCTACCGGATTTTAATCTGGGGTACATGTTCAAACATTAATGGCTATATTTAGTTTTTTTCTGAGTGAACAAGAAATTTAAGCGTTTAAATATGTTGTTAAAAGGTCACTAATCATTGTGTCAAAGTGAAATTTCTGTAATGATTATTTATGAATATTTCAGCGAAATAACAGTATACATATTTAGAGTATACATATACTGTATTATTTGTATAGCCTGGCTATTGCAAAGCAGGTAGTTGTGAAAAAGCTGTGATGGTGTCAGTGTTATCAGTGGGTGATCTCTGTCTATTGAATATCTTTGTTGGCTATGTCATTCTGTCAAAACACTCTTTCCTCTATCCTACAGAAACCAGTGACAGGAAATATTACTGAATGTGTGTGCTTTTAAACCTGATCCGTCATTATTGCTATTTGCATTTGTTCGAAAGATAATTTTTTAAATAATGTAAATATTAGAGATGCACCGGATCCTGATTTTTAGGATCCTGCCGGATACCGGATCCACTGCTTAAGATCCTGCCGGATTCGGAACCGGATACCGGATCCTACGAAAGGGTTAAAACACATAGTCTACTCGCACACGTGGGCCCTTTTTATTACATTGGCTCAAACTATTTTTTAGACTCATTGGCTTACTGACAAACTACCTGCAACAGCCGCTTCCAAAGGGCTCTCACTCCATGCTGTGATTGGGGTTGTGAAAGACTGACTGAAAAGCCTAGGCAACTTAAAAACTAGAGATGCACCAGATCCTGATTTTTAGGTAACTGCCGGATACCGGATCCACTGCTTAAAATCCTGCCGGATCCGGATCCTGTGAAAACCCCAATTATCCTGCCTTTTCATGATCCGGATCCGGTGCATCTCTAGTAAATATCCTATAGATGACCTCAATGACATATGGTCAAACTGAGAACACCCTACACTACACCAGCATCTTAAATGATGATTAATACAGTCAGGAGCAAACACAACATATTTTTACAAGAATGCTGCTAAGTGCATAGGATGACAGGCCATGTTTAATTAGCCTACCTTGAAGTAATAATGACGCAATAGTCACTAACTAATGATAACAGCCTGTTTTGCAAAGTAAACATGAGTCTAGCATTCCAATATTAACCAAACAAATTGAAAATTGAAATAATCACTTAGCTTAAAATTAATGAATTAAATGCTGAAAAACCTGATTAACTGGGTTCAGTTGGTACACTTTCAAAGTTCAATGACCTTTAGAGGTCAACAGAGGCCAGAATTCAACACACCCAAATTGACGAAAGAAGACTATATGCCGACTTTGTCTCTCAAATGCCTTCGGGTGTCAAAAATCAGGATTTTGGTCCCAGTCTAAAACCTTTATTTGGATAGTGGGGGAAACTTTAAGAGTTCAGACACAAAGGCAAATCAAACTGGGAACTTTTTCATTTTCAGCATGTGGTTCAATGTAAGGTTTACAGTACTTGCTCAGGGACATCTTATGTGTACTGATCAAGTAATCAAGTCAAGTCAAGAGTAGGCCTACTTTCAGCCTGATCTCCAAAAATTCCGTGCTCCTGGACACGGATGTTAAGGACACGAAATCTGTGTCCAGGAGCACGGATTTTGCCAAAATTTCATGCTCCTGGACACGGAATTGTTTTCCGTGATGGGCACACGGAAGTGCCTTCTATATTACCACAGCACTGTGTTAACTCTATCATTAGAAAATACATATCAAATGCTAATCCTAAACAAAATAATGCTATAGCAATTTAAGTTGTGCCCTGACCAAAACATTCCCTAACCTTAACCTGTCATTAAATACATATTTTTGAGAAATACCTTTTCCAGTTGGTTGATAGGCTATCAAATCCATATAATGAATGAAAGAATACTAGCTGTGCCCAGACCAAAACAATCCCTAACCCTAACCTGTCAGTAAGAAATGTTTTTTTGAGAGAAAATATTTGAAATGACTGTTGAAGACTGAGGAAACATAGAACTGTGGGAGTATAGAGAGAGCACTTCTGTGTGTCCATCACGGAAAATGATTCCATGTCCAGGAGCACGGAATTTTGGCAAAATCTGTGCTCCTGGACACGGATTTCGTGTCCTTAACATCCGTGTCCAGGATCACGGAATTTTTTGGAGATCATGTTGCCTACTTTATTGTCAAAAATCTACGTAACAGGGTAAGCACAGAAGTTTGAAATTGCGTTTCCGTCTCCTATATCATAAGACATTGACAATAATCTCTCTCTCTCTCTCTCTATCTCTCTCTCACTCACACTCACACACACACAAAATTAACCTACTGATACATGAATTTACAATTCTTTCTCTGACACATTCATTCATAGCATACACAGAGACAATATACACTGATATAGACATGTACAATGCAACACACACACACACACACACACACACACACACACACACACACACACACACACACACACACACACACACACACACACACACACACACACACACACACACACACAGTGTGCAATAAGAATAACCACAATAATAGCCTGTAAACAATCAGTCAACCTCTTACACACAGACAGGTTTCTATTCCTTGTTCTTTTCTCTATTTCAATAATTCTTATGCATCTCTCATCACATGTGAAACTTGTTCAGACCCATAGCACTTGCAGACAAATAATTTCTCAGATTCCCTGCAGGAGTAGGGATGGGTTGCAATGAGTATCCTCCGTGAACTTGTATGTTGGTAATGTTCTCTGTTCTGGGAAGAATCCTTTCACATTTTTTACGGGCTGTAGCCTATGTGGGGCGCTGTGATGTCTACAGTACCTACCATACATACCCAGGGACACCCTGGTGTGGATTGAGGTCGGAGGTGATTTAAGGAGATGTTAAAGAGGGACCCACATAAGACTGCATGTTGAAATTGACCACATACTGTACATGTTGCATGACACCACTGCATGTCAATGCCTTATGTACTAATGTAGCAGGCTGTGTGAGTCTTGGTGGTAGCACTATTTGAACGAGTGTGCACAAGATTTCGCCACTACAAGAGATGTTTCTTTGGATGTATTTTTTTTTTTTAGATTGTACAATTTATGCATTAACCAGACGTGTGTGACATGTAAGCGCTACACCACCAAAGTAGCACATTACTGAACTGATCCGCGGCATGGAGAATGAGCAACATGCTATGTAGCCACTAGACAATACAGACAACATAAACATACAATACAGTAAGACAGACATAACATGGTAACAACAGCACAGAAACTCACTCACAGCGATGCACGGAATGTCAAAGAGTACAGGAATGAATGCTGGGATCCTCAGGCGTTCAGAATGAGGAGAGAGAGGGATCCCATATTAAACTGAGCTAGATTCCCCGTCTGGGGTGCATTTCTCGAAAGAGAAGCTGTTAGCCTGTTAGCAACTTGGGTAGTTGCCAATGGGAAAATGCATTGAAAACAACAAAGTAGCTAATGTTGTACGCAACTTTGGTTTCGAGAAATGCACCCCTGATCAGTGGCCTGAGGTCTGAACTGTGGCCTGGCTCCATATGCACAGAGGAGCACAGCAGGGTGCTGGTGTTCTGTCGTCAGTAGCCAGTAGCCTAACTCGACAGTGGCTTCCTATCTATTTATGCTGTGTAGTGGAAAGTGCGCACATCCAGCAAAAAAGCATCAGCAGGTGCCAGATCAAAAAACTGTCACATGTAGGAGCGGGAAAGGATCTGCACACTGCTTGCAAAAGACTTAATTTATTGAGAGCAACGTTTTGATCATAGATCTTCTGCCTGAAGAAGATTTATGATTGAAACATTGCTTCCAATAAATTAAGTCTTTTGCAAGCAGTGTGCAGATCCTTTCCCGCTCCTATCTATTTACGCTGCCTCTTCGATATAACATACCTTGATTTCCACTCCGTGGAGAAATTTCAATAACTTGCAGATAGAATATAGGCCTATTGATTGTTTATTTTATTTACTATTTTAAAGCGAGGAGCATGTCTCGTCCGTGCCTTTAGACTTTTCCGGATAAGTTTCTAATAATAGCAACGAACACAGCTCCTTTGGGTAAACTAGGCCTACTTAAAAAAATCAGCAAATATATAAATCCAAGTCGAACGCTTCTGTTCCCAGGACATGACACGAGTCATAATCTAAGTGAGAGCTTTGCTTCGCATTTGGTAGGTCTGCACGTTTCGGGCTTGAGGCATGCCGCACAAGAAGCCTAGAGAAGTTTGATGCAACGTCGGGTGTGGGAAATTGCTTGCATTTAAACAGACATCCTGTACATTTTTAGATGACATGGGTTAGTTAGCAACCGTGAAATGCAAAGAACAATAGCCTAAATTGGGCCTAGGTCAGATTTTCTTAAATCAGTAGGGTTGATTATTAGAAGACAGCGTTGTTGCTGTTGGTATCGCACATGTTTAAGATCAGCTGTTGGGCAATCACCCGCAGAACTCGCTGCGTGGATGTGCGCATGCCTGCGCATGCGTGCGCATGCTCAGTAGCGAAAAGGAGCTCATCTCGACAGGGAGCTCATATCGACAGGACACATGGGCCAGTGGGGGGGGGGGGGGTGCTGCCTCTGGAGACGGAAGGTCTAGTTCAGGGGTGGGCAATTATTTTGGCCCGAGGGCCGCATTGGGTTTAGAATATTGACCAAAGGGCCGGATACGCCAACATCATTACATCATTGTCAGTTATGCCATTCCTGTTAATTGTATCTAGATGTAGACTTTAGTAATCTTTTGTTTCCAAGACCCTTGTTTTAGGTAGCCAATTTAAGAACGAGTGACCATATGAATCTGCATTTTTTTTCCTTGGAAAGCCTCTGAGGGCCACATGAAATGGCAGAGCGGGCCGCATGTGCCCCCCGGGCCTGAGTTTGCCCACGTCTGGTCTAGTTGCTAGGCCTTAAGTCCACCCAGCCAAACACTAGGTGATGGAAAGTCCCCAGTGTACAGGTCAGAGAGAGTCGGAGCAGTAGAGGGAGGGAGACAGGAAGCCCACCAGCAACCAGGGAATTGGTTGGTAGCTAGGAAACAATGGAATCATAGGGGCCTGTACTGAGCCATACAATTATTAACAGTCACCGTGCAAAGACTTCCGTGTGTGTGTGTGTGTGTGTGTGTGTGTGTGTGTGTGTGTGTGTGTGTGTGTGTGTGTGTGTGTGTGTGTGTGTGTGTGTGTGTGTGTGGGTGTGTGTGTGTGTGTGTGTGTGTGTGTGTGTGTTTAATTTAACTGCACAATGGTGACTAATCAAACGCAATTTCAAACTTCTGGGCTAACATAGATTTTTGACAGTGGTACACTTGACTTGACCTGACTTGAAGGCGTGGTTGGGGTCGGAAAACAGGTTTGATCAGCCCATTAGATCTCACTCAAATGAAATGTTTTTACTTGCCCAGGCCCCATGAGCTGACCAGAAGGGGTGGAGACTTACAGCAGGTACCTCATGCCATGCATATTCCAGATTCCAGACCAGACATGAGTCGTCCGTCCCCCCCCCCCCACCCACCCACCCCACACAAACACACACACACACACACACACACACACACACACACACACACACACACACACACACACACACACACACACACACACACACACAGCAAGTCTTTGTGATTCATCACAAGCCACAGTATCCAAGGTAATACCTGCATACCAAGAAGAAACTGTCTGAAAGGGCTGTTTGGGTGACCGGCCGTGTACGTATATTGACCCTGTGGAGCTCCCGATGGACCATTCTGGTGGAATCGACATTCTAACTCACCAGATAATGAATGGGATGTTATGTCTGGTGAATTAGAATGGCCATAACCACCAAATTACCTAAACATGGTATGGAAATCTACGGGTATATTGAAGAGTGAAGTGTGGGTCACCAGACCAAACAAACAAAAACAGCTGAGAGCAAAGCATCAAGGATATCTGGGCTTCCATAACTCCCATGCAAGGCCCTGCCATTGACTTCAGTGTTAAATGCAGCAGTCCAGTTACAGCTTATAACCAAGTTTTGAACATTGAAATGTAATTTAGAAGGTAGTCTACCAAATGACAACAGTTTTGATGTAAATGGGAAAAAAGAAAGAAATAATACAACACTACAAAACTGTTTTGCGTAATAATTTGGAACAGAGCATTTTGGGCATTCTACGCTTTTTCTTATTTAAAAAAATACCGTTAGCATCGGAAGGTTCCTTCAAAAACTTTTAAATTGTACTCTAATGGCTGATGACTTGAAAATTATGACGACTGTCATACATATTGATTATTTGCGGAAATGTCATATGCGTAATAATGTGGAATGCGGTGTATATTGGCTGGCACATGAAGCAACTTGGAAAGATTATTGTAGCTCCCTCCGCTGATAGATGGTCTAGTCGGCTCAAAAACTGGTGTCAAAGCGGTATTTATTAAAATCAAACCGAAGTAAACATATCCGCATAAACCTTACACATACATAAACTTAGTAGGAGTACACTATTAACAAAAAATAACGCTCGACAACGTAAGAGCTTTGTGCCCTATCAGCGAGGCATTCAAAACCTTTCTTTCTTCTCAGTCCGTGGCTTTGCCTCAACAAGTCCTTTTTCCTCTGAGCAGTCCAGTGCAAGGCACGTTATCAAAATAAAAGTCCTTTCGGTAATGCAAAGAAGATCAGTAAAAGTCCATCTTTAAATGCATAAAATGTCCATGAATAAATCAGATGAAGTCCATTTTTGTGATTCAAATAATGACATGACTCAAAATAAACAAACGGAAGGATGAGTTAGACAGGGTCATCTACAATTATTATGGGGCACCTATGTCACGCCCTCTACTTTCTGGTTCATGGGGCAGAACGTTGCAAAAAATTGAATGGAAGTGAACGAGACAAGTTGTGGTGGATTTGTGGTGCATAAGTGGAGGTGCAAGGTTTGGATTGTTGTCGAAAAACCACTCATTTCAAGCCCAGTAATTATTTTTTGACTCCCTCTGCCCCATGAGTCAGGAAGTAGAGGGCGTGACTTAGGTGCCCCATTGCAAAGGCGGTTTTGAAGGCTGGTTTGGGTCTGTGTTCACGGGGCCATGTCGGCCTGGCCCCTTTGGGTCTCTGCCCCCCTGGGCAACACTCAGTCTTGTGTGTGTGTGATAGTGTCTGGCTCTTATGAGTGTGTCCCCCTGGGCAACACTCAGTCTGACAGCTTGGTTTTGGTGGGGGGACTGTGGATTCTACAACTGCTTGTGGTTGTTCGGACATAAATATGGTTCTGCCACATCATAGTCGTTTCCCTGGATTCACAACGCAGGCATTGGACTTTGAATGAAAGTGCTCCCAACAATTACAAGTCTAAAAAAACAGAATTTAGCCTACCCTCCAATGCGCTGGCTTCTCATTCACTGCCATTCATTTTGAGGCTAACAGTGACCCTCTGAGTGCCCCGCCTGCTCATTAGTATACGAACCGACTGGCTCTATACATTTTACATTTACAAACTTTCAGGCTGTGAGGAGGGCCAATATGCTAAGCAGCCAACCACATGGGTGCATTTTTTGAGTGACAGCAGTTTCAAACAATCAGAGGTTGAAAAGTGCACAGCCAGGGGCATGCAGCCAGGGATTGTTAACAAATGGGAAACCCATGTATTGTTAATTAAATATAAAGGTAACGCGGCATACAGACTCTGGTTTTCCTAGATTTGAGGTCATGTGATCTGACACAAAGTCACTGAGGATAAGCCAGCCCAAACCCAGGATAAAGGGGTTGAGTGAATGTGGCATGGAATGTGTGCAAGTGGGTGAGCGTATCAGACGAGACACTGTAGAAGGACAGAGTGCCTGCTTTCCAGTCCAGGTATACTCCTACTCTGCTGGAGTGAGGAGAGGGGGCAGGTATATCAGTGCCCTCACCATTGTGACATGCACAGTAACTTGTAGCATCGCATCTGAGACTCCAGGACTTATCATTCAACCCAAAACTGCTCTGATAATTTTCATGTTTCCTCTGAATGCTTGTAGGAGCCATGTTTTATATTCTCACTTATAGGAAGGTTTTGGGGTAGTTTTAGGTTTAGCCACTTGGGGAAGCACTTCACTTTATCTTAGGTCATGCAGGGCACAGGTATATTTACAAGGTGTCTGTGAGGATTAGGAATGATGGCAGCTTGGACTGGGGAACACCAAAAGGATTTTTCCGACTGGAACGGCACTTTTTGCTGCGCGTCAGAGAACAACTTCAGTCCAAGCCGGGGCTTACAGGACAGCCTCCACAATGGTTTTATATGACACTGCTATATGGGGCCCTTAATTACAGCTCCATTCAGCTTCCCACATGCAATGCCCACAGGAGCTCTCTCTACAAAGCACCTGGGGATACCAGTCAAATATGAATGGGTGGTCAGGATATTGGTACTGCACTGTCACAGTCATGGGTAAGCGGTTAAGGCGTCAGACTTGTAGCCAAAAGGTTGTCGGTTTGACTCCCGACCCAACAAGTTTGTGGAGGGGAGTAGTTAACCAGTGCTCTCCCCCATCCTCCTCCATGACTGAGGTGCCCTGAGCATAGTACCGTCCCACCACACTGCTCCCTTGCGGGTGCCATTGTGTGCTGCCCCCTTGCACGAGTGAGGCATAAATGCAGTTTCGCAGTTTGCAGTGTGCTGTGGAGTGCTGTGTCACAAAGTCTGATTGCTGTGTTTGGATCCAGTGTGAGTTCAAAGGCATCTGCACACACACACACGCACGCATGGCGGCTACGGAGGATAGGATCTGAGCAGTGGAAACCTTGTGCAAGAACTCCTGTATACTGAGACGCACAAAGCTTAAGAAAATCTTACACCCCAGCATAGTCTGCTTTGAGGAGCTGTGTGCAAAACTTCAGACTACAAAGCTCCTGAAGACACATCAATTTCGATTTCGTTCTAAAATCCTTCTCATTGAACATTAGTTTGCCTTTCATCAGACATGCATATAAGTTTTCCAAGTTTCAGAACAAACTGACCTCTTTCCTGGTCAGTCATGTAATTTTTCTCCAAGTATTTGTCTAGGATTAGACTGTATAGTGGGTAATATTCAGTCAAGGTTCCCGCATTGCTGTAAACCTTCAGTATTTCATCTGCTATACACTTGCTATAATGTGACAGAACGTTGGAAGGTAACACATGATGTGGAGGCCTCTGTTTTCTTTGACATGATCAATGACTTTCCAAGCTTCCTCCTCATTCTTAATGTTGTTCAGAAATAACTTAATCTTCTCATCATCGCCAAAACCTCACTTCTCTCAACAAGTTGAAGTAGTGACTTTGAATCTGACTTGATGCTGCTGGTCTGGTTGTAAAATGTGAGAGCAGAGGGCAGAAGCTGACCTGCAATGCCACTTGTCAGACGTTTTCCACTGATGACCCTTTTCCAAGCTGATACACTTAGAGTTGTCATTATTGTTTATTTAACAGGGTTGGAAATACCAACTTTGTTTTACGTACCGACTACGCCACCAAAGTGAGACACACCCAAAAGTGAATTCGCTGATGCAGGTCTGACAGACTATCTGTTGGTTTGGCCTACTCCAGATGTAAGAAACACAGTGATTGATCAAAACTAAATTTTATTATTCTAAATTAAGAGTGACTTGCGACCTATCACCAGCTGTTATGGATGCTAGATGGTCTGTCACACAGGCACACAGGTTCATCAAGGGACAACAGAGACCGGATGAAGGTTTTTTTTTTTTTTTTTATTAAAGGTTATAACACATTGTACTTAAAATGTCTGACAATACATGGACTGGGCACACTAACCATAGTGAGTCAGAGTGGCCTTTGATTATATATATAGATTATATTAAAGCTTCAATTGTGTTACAATTAACTCATGGCAACATAGGTCAAGAGTGCTTATGTCAGGCATTAACATTACAATAGTAGGCTACTTTATTGTCAGTTTGCACTGAAATTCATTTTGCATCCCTGAGCAAGACTCGTTTAAGACAGGACATACACATAACATCACAAGACTATTGCACATGTGCCATGCTCCACATGCATAAGCACAAACTGACAAAAACAGGGGACACAGATATACAGATATACAAGCATACATACTGTACATTGCATACAACCTACATAACTTGAAGACTTTACCATTGTGGAGTGATAACAGTATACATGCAATAAGAATTGATTGATGTATGAAGGAATGTTAAAGTCTGTTGCGGTTAAAGAGGGGAACCTTTAAAGCCTACTTGAGGGTACTTGTTTGCATCAAAGCCTGATAAACTGAGTTTAACTAGTACACTTTCAGGTTCAAAGTTCAACAACCTCTAGAGGTCAACAGAGATCAGATCGAGCTTGGCATATTGCACATTTGAATTCAGCACACCCAAATGGAAACTAAGACTGTTTGGCGACTTGGTCTCACAAATGCCTTTGGGTGTGACAATGCTGGATTTTGGTATTACATAGTACTGTGACTACTGAAGCAGATCATGATGTACTCTCTTTTGCACCAGCAGAAATTCACAAACACATGGAAAACCATGTCATTTAAATTATATTGTTAACCTTACTTTTCTGTGGTACGTTTAACAGATGCTGTACTAACCTTACTCTATGGACATTTTGGAAATAACTTGTGCTTATTGAAATATTGATCAAAATGTCAACAGGGGTGTACTCATTGTTGCAGAGCACTGTAGCAGTGCTACCATCATCAACACTCCTGCTGTGCCCCCACGTGGCAGCTCACCCCAGCGGTGTAGTCATCATAAGGCCCTTTACCACAGCCCATTTTCTACCCGGTACAGCACGCCACCATTAAGCTATTTTCCTCATACATCCTGGCTGTGCCACGCCGTGTCATGATGAGTGGAATGGAGCTGTTGAACCAGACTACTTTGTATTTCCATTACAAGCCGTGTTACCCCAGAGTATGGTTGGAGTTACAGTACGTTTTGGCGTTTTCTCACAGTACTTTACATACGCTATTTGACTAACTTAAGGTCGACAGATATTTGATCTATTGAAGTAGCCTGTGAATAGTTTCAGCAACATCATATTTGGATACTACAATGTTGATTTCTGCCTTCGATTTTAAAATCTGAGTAATACAGTGTCAAACTAAAGAGCATTCCAAGAGAGTTGATCTGGTGGCAGCTGTGATTACTTTTTGATTCACAGGTGAGGACGAGCTGACACAGATTCTGGATAGTAGGCAATGACATACCCGCTCAGTTCAGTTCAGCCGGCCAAAAAACACCAGGGCTGGTGTATCTGAGCTGTGCCGTGCCATACTTGACTAATCGAAATGGAATAAATGGTGTCCGAGTCTGTGTCGAGCTGTACTGGGTAGAAAATGGGCAGTGGAAAAAGGCCTATTTATTCCATTTCAATTTAGATTTTCGATAAGTGATTTCTTTTTCTCTTCCTGAATTATTAATCGTCATACCAGACTCGTCTCAGGCAAAGATTGACAAAAAACGCTTGTAATAGCCGACACAAACCCTGGGCAATTGCTCAGTCAGCCCGCCCCTAGGACCTTCCCTGGTCCAGAGCAGGTGCTGCTGGTGGTTGTGGGTCCAGAGCAGGTGCTGTTGGTGGTGCTGGACATGATGGTGGTGCTGGATGTGGTGGTAGTGGTGCTGGTGGTGGTGGTGGTGGTGGTGGTGCTGGTGCCGGTGGTGGTGGTGCTGGTGCCGGTGGTGGCGCTGGTGATTGTGGTGGTGGTGCTGGGTGTGGTGGTGGTGGTGGTGCCTGTGTTCACTGATGCCATTCATAACACAGGTTTGGTAGTTACAGGGCCCAGGATTAGAAGGAAATTGATAAAGTCAACACCTATAGCATTCAATTGTTTGTGGTTGTTTGATTTGTAATAAAAAGAAACACTTTACACAACAGTTTACCTGGAATTTGGGAATGCACATTCCTTACCCCGTCCTGAAGGTACTGTGGGGCTGTATAAAAAAATATATATATATGTTGTATTTGTCATCTGTCATTATACAATTTTTTTATAGTAGGCAGCTCTATTGAAACCCATGCATTTGTCACTTGTCTGTGGTGGTACTGCTAGTTGCCGATTACAAGCAACTTCCTTATCTGAACATTCTCTTGCATAGACATCATATATATTGTATTAGGGGGTTACGGTAGCCAATATAATAGGGCCAAACTGAATAACAGGAGAGGCCAGCTCAATACCTATCACGTTTCACAATGTGGAGGTGAATGTAGATTCTGTCATCTCCAGAGCTCTGACCGACTGCATTACATTTTTCTGTCAGGTGTTCTTGAAGTTTCTGTTTGAGTGATGCTTTTGTTCCTGAAATACAAAATAATACATTGTTCAGTTTGTGGAAACATCAACATGCATTTTCAATACAGTTGGCTGTATAAGCTTAGTCCGTGATCAATTGGTCTCTCTTCACACATTTAAGTCTCTCACAATAGATAGATAGAAACATTATGTGCTGATGTGGACAAGGAACAGTTTGTTACAACTGCTGATAACTGCCCTGGATCGACAGACAGAGGTTTAAAAAACACCACTGATTGCAATTACATGCAGAGCTGTTTCTGAAGGGTAACTAATCGTCTTTACATAAACAAAGATGTTTTGTTTGAACATTTCTTCGATAGAGGTTCAGTGGTGTAGTCTACGTAGAACGCAGGTATACGGGTATACCCACTTCAACATGTCAGGGATTTCATTATACCCACTTAAAATGGATTGTTCCATTATTTAGAATAGCACAAATATATACAGTATACCAACCTAAAAAAACCCTCAAATACACAGTGTATCCACCACGAAAAAGTAGACTACATCAGTGTGTACGTTTGATATGCAATTGCGTTTTGCCTTGGGTTCTAAGCTGAGCAAGGTGAACAAAAACATGAAGCCAATATTTTGTAGCCTAAAGCACAACACACAATTTTCCTTGATTACATGTGTTGGCATTTTGCAGGAATTATTTTGCTTTAGCCAGACATTTTCCACAAGTAGGCTATTTCTTATAACTGTGTTATAATCATTTCAAACATGGAGCAAGAATTAAGGAAATGTTTTTTTTTTCAAATTTGTGCCCATTGGGCCCCAAAGTGTCTGATTTCACGTGGGATGACCCCAAACTCAAAAGCATGTAGGCCTATGCATGTTTAGTAAAAGACAAGATGAGAGAATAGATCTAAAAGCGCATAATTTCTCTAGTTCCCTAGTTTCATAGTTTCCCTTGGTGGGTGTGGATATATGGCTGGATGGATGAATGTGTGCTGATGTGCTGATTTGGGGTAGTGAATGTGGGGGTTTGTGAGGATGGATTGATGTAGACCTGCAGATGGGAGTAAAAAGAAGGGATAAAATGGTGGGTGGGGTAGAGTACATGCAAATACTTTAAAGTAAAAAAGAATACCGTCTGAGCACAGGACAAACTGCCTGTATAGGTGCATGTATTGTATTGGGATTTTTTTTTTTAAATGTTTATTTATTTATTTATTTTTTCTATGTACCGTTTTTTTTACTTCTGTTTTGAAATAATCACAAGTGGGGGAGAAAAACTGAAAATGTGTTGATAAATGAATGATTGTTATGAACTTGAATGAACTTTGAATGAACACAATAAAGTATAAAAAAGAGCATAGTTTCCCTAAATGTATACTTATTATTACTGTACAGGTACAGCACATACTGAGTTTTTTCTGCAGATCATCGGCCAACTGGTTTTGGCCCATCTTCCGCAGGATGGACACCATGACACGTCCAGCTCTTGAGGTGTAATGCTGGACCATCAAATCCACAGTGTCGCATCTGTCTGCCTCCTCCAGTCGTACCCGTGGGATTTGTTCTTTGTCTCGCAAGTAGTGTTTGAATTCCTTGAAATCAAGTTTATTGAGGTTGTCCAGAGTTTTCCGCAGCACTTCCTTCAGGGCTGCATTCACTGTCTGTTCCATTATGTTCCTAAAAAAATCAATTTATCAATCCATCAATGGGTCACTTGAGCCAGTGGAGGGCAGACAGGCAGAAGACATAAACTCACAGCAGGATACCTATAACACCTCTACCCTTAAAACAATGAGTAGTTGCTTAGTGCAATCACATGTAACATTAAAATTTGACTGAAGGTACAATGTATGTACCATGGGTGAAGGGGAGAGAGCAAAGTGGCATGAAACAGGCACGATGACAGGGTCAATACTACTGTAAGTAGAAAAGATACACAAAAAATTCAACCAAGTGCCACTGTGTCACTAACAGACACAAAAAGGACACCATGTGTGCCACAGTAGGGCCATGTTGGGGTATACACAGTGACTCTGGTGACTCATTAGGCCAGTCAATCTAGCGTGTGACCCGGGACAAATTGCAATCATTTCAAGTTTTTTGTAATCCCTATTTATGTCTAAATAGCATATTAAAAATCTACAGCTTTATAGTTAGTGGAACATACTTTTTTTGAAGGTCAAAGTTGGAGATTTCCCATTCATTTTTCCATTGGGAGACAATATAGGAGATACTTGGGGAATGGGCTAAACTTTCACAGTACTCAAGCAAAGACAAATATTTTTTTGTATTGCAAGTTGTCTGAAATATGATGATTAAATATGCAAATGAGATCACATCTTCTTAAATATGTGATAAATTATGCAACAACGGGCAAAACATAAAACAAATGGCAAAAGTATTGATTCACACTTTTTATTGATACTTAATCCACCATACATCACATATGAACAATCTACCTTCATCACGTTAATGGAACATACTTTTTTGAAGGTCAGAAGTAGCAGATTTCCAATGCATTTTTCCAGTAAGTGGGTAAAATCGGATACTTTTGACCTTGGGAAAAGTATGTTCCACTGAATTAATGAAAGTAGATTTTTCATACTGTATGTGATGCAGAGGGGTTGAAGGATCAATATAATGTATGAACCATTACTTTTGCAATTTGTTTTATGCTTGGTCTGTTGCCACATATTTATCACATATTTCAGTACAGATGAACTTATTTGCATATTATCATCATATTTCAGAAAACGTGCAATACAAAAATTGTTTGTCTGAATGTGAGTTACCAACTGTGAAAGTTTAAAATTTCACCCTTTTCACCTTGTATCTCCTATATTGTCTCTCTATGGAAAAATAAATGGGAAATCTGCCAACTCTGACTAACTACACTAAATATAAAGCGGTAGATTTGTAATATGTTATACAAGGGAGGTTAAGGATCACTTAAAAGTAGAAACCATTGCTATTGCAATTTGTCCCGGGTTTGGGCCTTTTTAGAGCTAGATTGACTGGCCTACATAGTGAATTAGGCGCAGGACATTCCCATGTGAACTGTAAACATTTGATGCTTCCTCAAAGAGCCTTCAATTGGACAGTGGAGGAATCTAAACGTTCTCTGAGGAATTCTGCAAATTATCTGAAGAACCTACAAGTTCGGCTAAGAACTCAAAGGTTCAAAGGAGCCTTTGGGGATTCTTCAGCAGTGGCAATCAAAGATTCCTCCAAGAATTTCATTTTCAGCATGTGGTGCAATAAGGTTTACAGCACATGCTCGCTCAAGGATAGCTAATGTGTTCTGAAGATATTAAGCCTTTAAATATTTTGCACGTTTTTCTCTCTCAATAATTCTTATGCATCTCTCATCACATGTGAAACTTGAGATCAGTCATACTTTCAAAGAAATCTTACCTGCGAAATGATTTCTCCGAAATAATTTCTTGTTTTAGTGATGTTACTATCCCTCTGTGTTCTCTGGTCTGGGAAGAAGAAAAATCCCTTCACATTGTCTACTGCCTGTGTGTGGGCGCTGTGATATCTTATTCCATGTATGCAGAGACATAGCCTGGGCTGGATTGAGGTTGGAGGTGATGCCAAGATAAGGGAAGAAGATGATAAAAAGGACCCGCGCACGACTGCATGTACGTGTGGAAACTGACCCCCATGCAGCGGACTTCAGAAGACTACATGAGTCTCAACATGCCCCTTTGTTTTGCATGATGCCACTGCATGCCAATGTCTTCGTTTCTCTCCTAGTAGCAGGCTGTGTGAGTGTTGGTGGTAGCATTTCATTTTGAGAGGTGTGCACAAGACTTCATGACTGATATTATGTTATTGTGGCCATTACAAGAGATGTTTCTTTGGAGAATATATACAAAAATAATTCTACATTTGACCATGGTGAAGCTCTCATGACAAAGCAAACTATCTCATATTGGTCAATAATTTCACAACAAAAAACATCCCAAACAATGTCAACAATGACATAATTAAGGCATATAGACTCAGAGTGACAATTCAATTTGCCTAACAATGATGTAAGCTGTATTGACGTTCATGATGCTTTTTATGTATATTTATGCTTTACTGCCAATTAAGGTAGCATACCCCTGACTATGACACTGTTCTCCTGACTGCAGATGTGGCAAGAGATAATGGCAAGGTCGTCCAGCTACATGACAGATACCTGTTTGGGTTGCAAGGAAAATTAACACTTGTGCTCAGTCACTAATCAAAACACTATGATTGTCAAGTAGCCTAGCTTGTTATTCTGTGTTTTGCTTCCTGGAAGTAGGCCTACTCATTGCCTGTGAGTAGGCTTATTCCGTAACGACTCACTACACAGATTCAAAGAGAAAAAAGTAATTCTTGATACACAGGTAGAGCATTGGGCAGATTGGATTACAGTATCTCCTCTGGTACATTGCTGGAGGACAATTTTCTCGTCTGGAACATTGACTCCCTGGCTACCATCTTGGATGGTTGTGCCAGAGAGAGTAGATAAGAGAGAGGTTCCATTGGCCCATTGTTTCCGGGTTCTATTGTCGCAAGGGGGAGGGGGGGGAAATCCCCCTTTAGGCAGACCTAAGCAGACCTAAGGACTGTTCTATTCATTCTAGGAGCATTATGACGCGCCCCTTTAGGCAAACCGGAACCTGGTCATGTTAGGTGCCCATAGAAACCTATTGGCACATCTTTATACTTAAAGAATCTCTGGTTGTGCATTCCCCTGCCCCACCTTTAGCCGGACATGATAAGTTATCATGTCCGTTATCCTGGCCTGCATCTTCCAGACATGATGGGACTCCTCTGCTCCATTGCATGCTGCTGATGTCTCTTCCTGAGGCTGGTGTGTGTCCTCTTTACGAAACTAAAGGCTGACAAACACAAAACATGAATAAAAAGAATCTTTAATCTTGAAAACAGAGAATGTTCTTGCATCCAGGTTGCATCCAACTGTTACAATAGTATCTCCATTCACAGAGATATGGTTAATTATTCTTTGTTTATAATATAGCTCATTTAATAAAAAAATTCTTTGAATGTGATAGCTCATTTTGTGCTAAGACATCATAGAATAGCCATGAGGGGAATGATGAATAAAAAGTTTCACAAAACAAAAGGAAATACCCAATTTGAAGTCCTCAGTAGTCAATCATTTTAATCTCAGTAAGATGTTAATACACAAACTTTGTACACAAGCAACAGTTAGGCTATTAAGCAGTTCATAAAAACATAATATACACTGTAACAAATAGCTGTTTATTTACGGAAATTCTGCAACAGCATTCTACTGCTTTTCGAAAAAACAGACAACTACTGTGAAAATATTACTTTGAGTCACATATTGAGCAAAAACAGTAAGTACTGCACAATAGCAGTATTCGCCGTTGTGGAAAAAATTAGAGATGCACCGGATCCTGATTTTTAGGATCCTGCCGGATACCAGATCCACTGAATAAGATCCTGCCGGATCCGGAACCGGATACCGGATCCTACAAAAGGTTTGAAACATATAGTCTACTCGCACACGTGGGCCCTTTTTATTACGTTGGCACAAACTATTGTTTAGACTCATTGGCTTATTGTCACACTGCCTTCAATAGCCGCTTCCAAAGGGATTTCACTCCATGCAGTGATTGGGGTTGTGAAAGACTGAAAAGCCTAGGCTAGACATGCACCAGACCCTGATTTTTAGGTAACATGCCGGATACCGGATCCACTGCTTAACCCCTTAATGCACGCCGTACCTCCAGTGGCACGCTGTAATAGTCATTGAAATGTAAGTAACTACCATAGCACTACAATGCTATGACACAACACAGGCCCTTTAGTAATGCACCACGACTTGGTCATTACCATACTGGTAACAACAAATTTATAAAGCCGCGTCTTAAGGGGTTAAGATCCTGCCGGACCCGGATCCTGTGAAAAATTATATTATCCTGCCGGATCCGGAACCGGATCCGGAACCGGAACCGGATCCGGTGCATCTCTAGAAAATAACAAGTTATTTTAGGCAGCACCATTGAAACCCATTCATCCTCCACTTGTCCGTGATCACCATCAAACTTCAATACCACCTGAAGAACTGAAGTCATTCTGACTGGTTAAAGATTATCTGATCCTATCAAGCATGATGAAACAATTCCTAAGGAAACTGCAATACTTAAAAAGTGCTTGATGCAGCAAAGTGTGAGTAGCACATGCATTTTGATAGTGATGAAAGTGTGAATGGCTGAAACATTTTAAGAACTTGTAACACTTGCAACAAGCAGCCCCATCTAAACCAATCTGCTAATCAGTGCCTGGCCTCACCTGAGTAGGGCTGTTATGCCATTATTCAATTACGGGCGTCACCTGCCAAGGGCCTGATGACTCTGGTCACATGGTACTCTTGCACCTGTATATAAATCTGGACTATCAACACTTCAGTTGCTTGCCTGCCTGCTGGCTGGCCTGCATGGCACAGCATAGCACTTGTTTGCCTACAAGCTTGCCTACAAGCTTGCTTACATGCTTGCACACTTTCCTCTTTGTGAAAGCTTGCTGTATGTGGCATCATTTGTGGCATTGTGGCATATAATGTGCCTGCTGCAAATTAGGCATTGCTTTGAGAGCTAGCTTGTAGTGCTGCTTGTTTGCTGTGCTACTTGGTGCAAAATATATTTTTAAAGACTGACCAATGCTATATTCATCATTGGCTCATCAAGAGATACAGTAAAAAGCCCACCTTGCACACTATCATTGTAACATAGCACTGCGTACTCTGACATTTTGTTCATGCCCACACTTTCAAAGGACCACCGCAAACCATTTTCTCAATACAGCATTGCGGCATAGTATCATGCTCAAGGCACTCCAGTCATGGTGAACGATGGGAGGGTGGGGTGGTAACATGGCCAGGGTACCACAGTTATGGAGAATGATGGGTGGGGTGGGAAGTTGCCATGGCCATATTCATGAATACAACTATGACCCAGTATTTGCCTGTCATCACACAGTACAATTCAACTTTTTAACTGAAATGTACTGTTATTTTTCTGTAGAGTACTGTTATTTAACAGTTCAATTGCTGCTGAAAAAATGTTATATACTGTGATACATTAAACAGCAATGAGCTGTATTTGATTTTTGGTGTGAAATAACAGTAGAATTACAGGTAAATATAATTGCCAGTAACTGCCGTTATTTTGCAGGGAAATTTTCTTAGAGTGTAGGCCACTTCACTCACAGTACGGTAACTTACTATAGGCCTATCTATTGTCATTGTCAACTTGCTAAAATAATTGTCTCCACCAGATGTCACTCTTAACATAGCGTACTCGGCTCTGAGCGTAGGGCCAGGCCCGCCGACAGGGGGGGACAAAAGGGCTTTTTGTCCCGGGCCCTGGGATAGGGGGGCCCAGAACTGGGCCCTCATTAAGTTTGTGATTACTGGTTCTAATTAATTTCAAAATAAGATAGTTTTTGAGAGAGGGAGATTGCGCTATATTTACATTAAATAAATGATGCCGATATTTTGCCTTTCCTGCCCTTAAAAAAGGATCGAGAACCCCCACCTCCCCCACTACCAGTGCACAAATGGTTTGGTCGGTCATTACGAGAAAGAAAAAAAACGGCTTCAATTTAACGCCGCTCGTGCCAATTTGCCAAGGTGTCTGAAGAAGCAGTTGTTCAAACCAGGAGGGCAGAAAATGAAGGATAGGAGAAAAATAGATGAAGACACCAGAAGCCCCAGGATTTCAGTAAAAAGTTCTTCAGATGATGCAGGTACTAACAATAGCAGAGGACACTAACAAAGCAAAAGTTTCCCTTCATAAACAGACACGCACTGCACCGCAGCATTCATGTTTAAAACATGATCAGTCACACAGTCGCATCATTTTATAACCACAGCTTAGTAAAATTGTGTTTCAAATCTGACCATCTGTGACCTTAGCTAGGAATATGCACATTAGCCCCAATCGTAACATGATGAGAAGTTGCGTCGCGCGCAAGGAGAGGGCAAGGGAGAACTTTTAAAACAGTGCTATTATGCAACGCTATTTCGCTTAGCGCGTATAAATCCCGCTTAGCGCAAATGCTAACACTTTATCAACCTGTTAACTTTGTGGGGAGAAACAGTGTACATCCGTTTTGCATATACATTTCTGCAACTTGACTTGTTCCTATGTTTGGCTATTCCTGGTGTGGGAAGACTGACGTCTTTGGTGTGCTGCTCACTTGTTCACTGTCATCACACGTCACTTGAAGTCAGTTTAGCAAACTAGAGCTTGTACACTTGTGTTATTAATGATGTGAATCCTATTTATTTTGTTTCATTTCTAAATAAATGTTGGCAAAAACGCATGGATAATTGGATGGATAGATCATTTACTATGGAATTATTGTATGCGTCATTGATTTGTGAGGCTACTTTGATACCAATGCCATTTCTTTTATAATGGGTAGGCCTAATAATACATAGCATATCACGTGAGAGTGGTGCGCTTTCAGGCCGAAAGTGTAGTCTGGCCACCTGGTCTCTCTTGAAAAAAATGGTGGTTTGGTGGTTGGGTTTTTTTGGGGTGGTTGGGGGGGGGGGGGGGGGTGATGGTAGGAGGAAGGGGGGCCCATTGATATTTTTTTGTCCCGGGCCCAGCCAAACCTGTCAGCGGCCCTGCGTAGGGCCTACTGTATCCTGATGAGGGGTGTGTTGTGTGCAATTATTGGGGGCCAGCATCATGAAGAGGATTTAAGGAGTAGAAAAAGAAGCAAAAGAAAAAGAAAAGCAATTCTAGATAGGCCTATTTGTTTTGAAAAATGCAACATGGATCAATGAGAAAGTGTCAGTTGTCAGTAAAGATCAGCGTCCTGTGCATGCTATTCAGTCGCAGTCACCAGGTACAGAAGACCTTGAAACACGTGGTAGATGTGAAGGCTTGAAACACATAGATGTAAACGCACATGGGAAGATGCAAATCGTTCTTATTTAACTGGAAGTAGGCTACTTGTAACAATTCTCATAATGGTTCCTGAAAGAAATGTAGAGATGTTTTATGGTAGTAACTAACTAATTTCATCACAGCAGTTCTGTTTAACTCTGTGTGATGCTGACCTCATGGCTGTTCAGTTGTTTTCTCGTGAGGAAAATATATACAGAGGAAATATCAGAGGAAATATATACAGTTGTGCCCCTTCCAGACAGCTTATATCAGAATGTGCCGATGCGATTCTAGTGTCAACTGGGGGCGGGGGGGGGGGGGGGGGTATGAATATTTGAAACTACAATAAATTGTCATGACTGCAGTAAAATGTGAGCTGTGAGCTCCCCATTAGGAGCTTGGGGCCCCAAGCAGCTGCCTGTAGGCTGTTGACAAGATGTACCTCAGAAGAAATGTACTATATACAGTAGTGCTCCTTCCAGACAGCTTATACTAGTATGTGCCGATGCAATTTTAATGTCAGCTGGGGCACCAAGTGAAAATGAATAAAAATGAATATTTGAAACTGTAGTAAAAATGTGAGCTGTGAGCTCCCCATCTCGGGGCCTGAGGGCTGCCTGTAGCCTACTGTACCTGGTGACAAGATGCACCTCTGAGGATGTGACAACACAGTCTCACACTCTACCCCAAAGGCTGAGACAGAGGCAAAGCCACAGACCACTTCAGCTGCATGCTGTACTATAGAAAGTGCAGAGCTCTGGGGTTCCCATGAACAGCTTTTGCACTGTCCATTTTGATGTATGTCTTTTGTCACTGGGGCCTGGTACATCACCAGTAGATAGGCTACTCTAAATGGCAACAACAACAACAACAACAACAACAACAACAACAACAACAAACGATTTGTCAGTTGGTTGAAAAAATGTTGGTGTGAAATACTGCTGCAATGACCCATTCTTATCTGGCTATAAACACCCCTTAAAGGAACATACCACCCTTTTTTATTCTAAAATTAATGTAAAATGTTTAACGGCTATTTACACTAATAACACTTTTAACACTAATAAGTACTGAAAACACTGAGAAGAAAATGGTATGCACATTCATGTTTTATACTTGGAAATTCTACAAACATGTGGAAATCAAAAAAGGCTGTACTGTTAAACTTGCAATGCAAGACACATAGACACAAACTAAATACAAACACTCATCTCAAAAAGTCAAAAATATATGTATTCTCATTTTACCAGGGCTTAACTACATAGGCCTATGCTATGAGCAATTGCCTGAAATAAGGTGAGCTGGTTCCTTTAAAATAGCCCCTAACCACTAACAACACCGCAGCAGGAAAGGTGGTAACTCTTCATTTAAAGGAAATGATTTCTATAGTAGGCCTATAGTTCTATCTATCAACAGTTCCACTGTCCATGCCAAACGGGAACTATTCCCTCAACAGCCTTTACTGGGTCTTCCTTAGTGATGACGGTTTTATAATGTCGTGTGCTTTTATGACGGACTGTTATTTCTTTTTTATTATTATTTATTATGTGTTTGTCTTGTCCTGCTGTGTTGTGTGGTTTACCCGTTGGCATCTAATTTGCCCTTGGGCATTAATAAAGTCTCTCTCTCTCTCTCTCTCTCTCTCTCCCTCTCTCTCTCTCTCGCTCTCTCTTTCTCTCTCTCTCACGCATAGTCTCTCTCTCTCTCTCTCTCTCTCTCTCTCTCTCTCTCTCTCTCATATGTAGGCCTAACATCACACCAGGTGGTAGTAGGACAGTCCAAAGTTGTCATACATCAATGATATGGAATGGATTACATATTCAGACAATATTTGGCAGATATGTGCTGAGCCACTCTCCATGGTTGTACTTTTGTACTATTGTTGGCTACTATTGTACTGTTAAATTCCAATCCTCATTGATCACTTGGTTGGATCCCTGGTGTGTTTTTATGGCATTTCTCGAAACCAAAGTTACTAACTACATTACTAACTACATTAGCTACTATGTTGTTTTCAATGCATTTTCCCATTGTCAAGTACCTAAGTTGCTAACAGGCTAACAACTTCTCTTTTGAGAAATGCACCCCTGGTTTATTGTTGACTTGCTGCACACTTAATTGCCCCTTTTGGGGACAATAAAATTGAAACTTGAACTTGAACTTGAACTTTCTATATGTTGGTTGTTGGCTCAGCTGACAGGCCTGCTGTGACCCAACGAGCATGTGACACATCAGCTCAAGGCCAGCGGTTGCAACATGCACATGGCCTCTGGCTCATCTTTACTACCATGGCCAGTCATGGGCAATCGGTTAGGGCATCAGACTTGTAGTCCAAAGGTTGCCGGTTCGACTCCCATCCAGCCAGTGCTCTCCCCAATCCTCTTCCAAGACTGAGGTACCCTGAACATGGTACCGTCCCACTACCCTGCTCCCTTGGGGTGCCATTGGGGGATGCCCCCTTGCACGGGTGAGGCATAAATGCAATTTCATTGTGTGCAGTGTGTGCTGTGAAGTGCAGTGTCACATTGACAATAGGAGACACAGTTTTCCAGGCGTGCTCTTATTTCACTTCATTACCAGCCTACAGATTTCCTCTGTATAATGTCGAAATGGATTCAGACTATGTTGTGCATTTGATTGAAAGAAGAAAATAATTGCATCTGTGCTGCTCCGTTGTCCTCTGGCTAGTTAAGGACTCAGACTGGTTTGTGTTAACCTCCACCAAAGTATTCTTGTTTGAGGTGTTAACTACACAACATGATGCGGCTAGAGGGTGATGTGGCGCAGTGCGTTAAGTAAGGGTTAACGTTCGGCGAGAAGGTCGCTACCGTGGAATAGCAGCACGACAGAGAGAATCTTTAGACCCCGACGCGGAGCGGAGGGGTCTTGTTCTCTCTGAAGTGCTGCTATTCCACAAAGCGACCGACTCGCCGAAAGTTAACCCGCTTATTATATGGATATACTTAAATGATTCGCACATGGCGGGGACATTTCTTTAGACCTATTTAATGTGAAGTCTAGGCTATTATAGTTTTTAATGTCAAAAGAATGTTGCTGCACAAAACAAAACAGTGCCGTTGTGGAACACCGCTAACAGCTAGGTAGCCAGGACAACAGGTGTTGTCTATCACAGCAGCTGATTAGAGTCTTGTTGAAAAGTCGCTTTAGCAGTGAAAAGTCTTGTTGCCATTGACAGCGGTCTGTTATAGACCAACCCGTCCGTTATCGAAAAATAACAGACGTGCGAACGTTGGGGAGCCCCGTTGAAATGAATGGAGCATTCGACCGATGACGTCACAACCATATAATAACACACCGTACCGTATGTGGGCGACCCGGGTTCGAGTCCGGCCTGGGTTGTTTCCCAACCCCACCCCGTCTCTCTCTTCCACTTACTTCCTGTCGTCTCTTCAACTGTCCTATCTAAATAAAGGCAAAAAAAGACACAAAAACAATAAAAAAGACAGATGCGGCTGGACTGGACAGATGACAGGTAACCGTGTTGTTAGAGGTACATTCCTCAGTGTGCTAGGGGTCTTGGGTGTAGTAGTTTTGGGTAGAGTGTGCACATTTAAAAACACTTTTTGCAGGTGCCAGAGAAAGTGTCAGACAGTTGAAGCAGTTACCTGTAGTCCTGCACACTGGCAATAAGCTCCAAAAAATAAACTATATTATTTAAAAAACAACGTTTCGATCACCTGGCCTGGATCTTCGTGCAGACCTACCTTCTTCAACTGCCCTTGGAGGCTGGGCCTCAGTCCATCAGGAGACATGTGTACACTAAGCCCTATTGAGGTGTTTTTTTTTCTTTCATTATGCTATTTTTTTAACATGTACTCTCAAAGTCTTTTATGGTTTTCCAGTAGGCCCTAAATGCACACCGCATCAGGTGCGCACGGCGGTCAGTAGTAAACATTATGAAAGAGCAACAGTTGTCCTCATAACCCTCAAATGTTGTTTAAAAAGTACTGCATAAAGGTCTGAGTGTGCGACAACAATTGTTCTGTCATAAAGTTAAAAATGTACTAGCCAAGTTATAATAAAGTCTTTAAAAATTCATTTTCATCAGATTGTGGACCTAGTGGGTCTGTTGTAAAGGCATTAAGATGACCCGTAGTTCCATAGACCCATAGTGAGTCGATGAGAATTGTTCTGTCATAACGTTTAAACATTTACTAGCCAAGTTATAATAAAGTCTTTTCCCTTCCTCTTTATCACACCGTGGATTGCCTGGATTAACCTCTCTATGTTATAAAAACATCAGCCCATCTGTCTTTCAGTCCATCAGTCCATCTGTCTTTTGAAAAAAAGGCGTTTGTCTTGGGCATAAGTATTTCTCGTTTGATGATCTTCACTCATACCTGCAATGAAATAATATGAAATCAAATGTAAGATTCAAATAAAATGAAAGGCTAGTTGTTTTTTTTCAGCAAACGGTGAGTTGGATTGCTGGCAATGCCATCATCTGCACCAAAGGGCTGTGAATGTGGGTGTTAATGCCATTCTGCAGAATAGAGTTGTGGCTGTTCTCCATGCTGCGGCTGCCGATTGTTCTGCAGCTTTCACAGCCCGCGATGCTGCTCAACCTCAGTGGGGTGAAGAAGAGCATGTTTACTTCACACCTAGACGGCCCTGAGCTGTTTACTAACTGTAAACGTCTGAACCGTGGTCAGCCTGTGACAATGGTGTGCCTAAGCTTGAGGATAGTTGTACTTTTAAAGACAGTTATGGAAAGATTCCTACTGTATCTGTAAAACCTACTATATCTGCCGACAACACAATATGTAAAATCAGCATATGTTTAACGATACTGTATTGGGTAAGAAACTTTGTGATAAAGATGGAGAAATATTTAATTTATCCCTTAACCCATTTTTAAATAATATAAGCAGGTGGGTTCGATTAAAGTGGTAAATCAGCAGACAACAAACAAAATTAAGTTGAATTTCACACAATCAATCTGGCAAGTCTCTGTGGGTGAGCACATCTGTTTTTAACACTCAGAGGTCTAATGCCCTCAAGAGGGCAATTTGACATGTCTCCAAAAACAAATCTGTAACTCTGTGAGTTCTTGTCATTGAAACATATAAGTCACACCATTAGAAACCTCAGACCTTCTAGATTTCAAATATATATATATATGAAATAAATTATATAGCTGGCCCAATTTAAAGAAAGTGAAAAGAAATCTTCGAATATTCTGTACTCTCTGCCTGTAGCAGCCACACCTATAGCTATTCACATGTAAAGTACCGGTGCTTGAGTGGCTATTCAGAGGTGACAACACGCCCCTTTCATCTAGGATAAACACAGCCATGCTGCTCACTTGGCCACAGGACAAAGAGAGTGACAGGGGGGTGTGCTATCAGAGCACATGGGGGGTTTGGGCCATTAGAGGTTTTTCACACCTATCTCATTAGTATTCAAATGAGACAGGCAGTGGCCTGACATAGTGTTTCTTTTTTGCATTTTGTATGAAAACAACAAAACATTTCTAAATGCCCTTTTTACTTTTATGCAGCCAATCAATCTGCCAAGTCTCTGTGGGTGAGCACGTCTGTTTTTAAACAGCCCACATGTGGTGCTGGAGAGGCCTGATGATGAGGGTAGACCAGGACCAGTGTTGCCAGATGTGTCTGACCAAATCCCGCCCAAAAGGTTCTCAAAAAACGCCGAAATGCGCTAAATTCCGCCCAAATTCAACAAATTACATTGACTTCTATGGGCCCAAAACGGCTTAAAAAAACGCCAAATGGCCAATTTTTCCCGTTTTTGCCCGCCGACGCTCATCCCAAGTAGCCCAATTGGGCGGGCACCCGCCCAATCTGGCAACACTGACGAGGACTGGACTGGTAATCTGGCATACAGGGCATTTCGCCAGACAGTCCTCAGGAGCCGATGCTTTTGGTTTTTTTTGTTAATTAGTTCAAATTAATTTTCCATACAGACCGGACGTCAGTTAAGATAGGGCATCCCATCGATGCATTCTTAAATAATGTTGTAGGGGCTTTTATGCCTTTATTTGACAGGACAGTCGAAGATGGTGGCAGGAAGCAAATGGGACAGAGAGACAGCGCAGGATCGGGAACCGGTGTCCCAGTGGGTGGGCATGCAAGCCCAAATGTGCGGGGCTTATAGCGTCCATCGGTGCATTCTTAATATACAGTCAAGTCACTAGGTGGTGGTGTTGATTGAGGGGCTGACCAATGCCAAAAATGCCCGGGCCACTTCGTGGTCCCAGTGGGGTAGACCCAAATATGGGCACTAAGGGAACCTATTGGGAGCAGGTGTGCTGACATGCAGCTGGTGTGGAGATCACATGGGCATGCTCATTACAGAGGATAAGAATAAGAAGAAGAAGAAGAAGAAGAAGAAGAAGAAGAAGAAGAAGATGGTGATGATGATGAAGATGATGAAGATGATGAAGATGATGGTGATGATGGTGATGATGATGATGATGAGGATGTGATGATGATGATGATGATGATGATGATGAGGATGTGATGATGATGATGATGAGGGCCTGGTGATGATGATGAGGATGAGGGTGATGATGAAGATGAGGATGGTGATGATGATGATGAGGATGTGATGATGATGATGATGATGATGATGAGGGCCTGGTGATGATAATGAGGATGCGGATGATGATGAAGACGATGATGATGATGATGATGAGGGCTGTTGACATGCAGCTTGTGTGGAAGTCATGGCTTGTAAACAGGCCCTCATTCCCTGAGCATGGAACCCTCCCGCCGCACTTCTCCCTTGGGGCGCAATCGGAGGCTGCCCCCTTGCAGGGGTGAGGCATACATGCAATTTCGTTGTGTGCAGTGTGCACTTGTGTGCTGTGGAGTGCTGCTGTGTCACAATGACAATGGGAGTTTGAGTTTCCCAGTTGACTTTCATAGTCATCTCATGCTGACGAGAGCAAGGAAGTAGCTGAGACGACCAATCACAGTGCCTTTTCTCTGCGACCTTCGCGGCTGTCCGACGTGTAGTCAGGATTTTTTTGAGGTGCGTGATGACGGGCGCAGAGCCTCTGAGCAGGGGGTGCGGTCGCACAGACACAAATTTGACGGACGCAGGGGCTATGCATCGGAAGTAAAAATTAGGCTTATGAAGCGTGTCTTGTTTCCTAGCCGTAGTCGAGCCAGAGAGATGTCCCAGTGGAACAGCCCAGGTATGGAGGGTGTTCATGGGATATCCATCTCAACTAAGTAGAGTACTTTAATTTATCCAGAGGGAAATTAAGGTGTCTGGCATCAATACACAAATAAAGGTCATCAAGTGAAAAGAAAATCCGAAGTGCTCAGGGAATTGTTCAGAAAAAATCTTGAAGGTGCTCTTTGGTGTTGGGCATGCTCCCATGTTTTTAAACTTATTAGCCATCAATAAAGGCTTTTTAATATTTTTCCACAAGAAGAGTGCCTTGGACTCCCTTTTTTGACAGAAATAAAGGTGTCTGACATAAATACACAAATACAAAACATACAGAGACATAGCACACATTGTTGCACATTATTGCATATAGCACCCACTTGCGTAGCAATCAGCTTTACATCAGTTCACATACACACACATATATATATGTAAAGAGACATTAATATAAAGTGTTACCGGAACAGGTTTTCAAGTGGTGGTGAGTTGTTTTTCTTCATTCTTTATTTCTTAACAGCGGTATGGCTGCTGCACTCTGCACTGCTGCATTTGTTTGCCATAAAAGTCGAGAAATCCTCATTTAGGGAGCCCAAAAGAGGGGAGGCACATGCACCACTGCACCCCCCTTTCCGGTGGCAACTATGATTACATTACACCCCGCAGTTAGTGACCCTAACTTGTACTGTATATTGCATACTATTGCATGGGCAGTCATGGATGAGCGGTTAGGGCGTCAGACTTGCATCCCAGAGGTTGCCGGTTCGACTCCCGACCCGCCAGGTTGGTGGGGGGAGTAATCAACCAGTGCTCTCTCCCATCCTCCTCCATGACTGAGGTACCCTGAGCATGGTACCGTCCCACCGCACTGCTCCCCATGGGGCGCCACTGAGGGCTGCCCCCTTGCACGGGTGAGGCATAAATTCAATTTCGTTGTGTGCAGTGTGCAGTGTTCACTTGTCTGCTGTGGAGTGCTGTGTCACAATGACAATGGGAGTTGGAGTTTCCCAATGGGCTTTCACTTTTCACTTTCATACTATGGAAGATGACATGACAATTATCATCTTGACAATGATGAGATTTCTTATCAACCTGAAGAAATCTGGAAAAGTACTACTATATTAGTTTAGTCTTCTACCAAAAGGTGGCAGTATGCCAGCAATATACGAAAACACACCTAAATATGAGAGAGCAAGAGGTAGGATACGAAAGTAAGTGTGAAAGCACCTGCTGTTTTCATTATGGGCAACAATGGGCAGTCATGGGTAAGCGTTTAGGCCGTCAGACTTGTAGCCCAAAGGTTGCAGGTTTGACTCCCGAACCCGCAGGTTGGTGGGGGGAGTAATTAACCAGTGCTCTCCCCCATCCTCCTCCATGACTGAGGTACCCTGAGCATGGTACCGTCCCGCCACACTGCTCCCTTTCGGGTGCCATTGGGGGCTGCCCCCTTGCACGGGTGAGGCATGAATGCAATTTTGTTGTGTGCAGTGTGCACTTGTGTGCTGTGGAGTGCTGTGTCACAATGACAATGGGAGTTGGAGTTTCCCAGTTGGGCTTAAAATAGTAAATAAAAATAAAAAACAGTCAGTGGGAAGGTGGAACGTTAAACCAGGTGTCGGACAGACAACCAAAACATGGTTAAGTTTACCTTACCTTACCTAAGAAGTAATGTGTCAGAAATGAAACAAGGTGTGTTTGCTCAAGGACAACACATTTAAATGTGTGTGTGCTCAGGGACAACATCGATTGTTAGATTCTTTCAGATGTGGTGTAAGAAATGGGTAATACTCGTGTAATGAATGACTGAATGAAATAAAAACTGTTTTGACACTGCATTTTAACTGAATAATACACATGCGATGTCACATTCCAACCACTAAAAAATCACCGTAACACAATGCATGTGTATAAAAAAGTCCCATTTCTTCTTACAGTAGCACTCTAGACCGACTGCTCCTCTGGCATGGCGGTGAGCGGCATGCGAGCGAGAGGACATATGATCCCTGCTGTGTCAATATTTGGATGACTGAAAACGTTTGGAGTGTGTGCGCATCACAGTGAACAGGTTCCGGACTAAACGCGATCAAATAACAAAAAGGAAAGAAAATCCGCACACTGTTGCTGCTCCCAGTTTACTGTACACAACGTTTCGACCAGTCTGATCTTTCGTCAGGGGTGTCAAAAAGTTGTGTACAATAAACTGGAATCAGCATTTATCCTTTTTGGATGACTGCTACACATGGCTGTCTTCTTCAATGTGACCAGTTTCAGTAACTGCTGCACTTGTTCAAAATGAATGAATGTTCTGGTTTGGGGTGTAAATATGGGGGAGCTGTGGGGCAGCACACTAGTGCACTCCACTCCTGCATAGAAGAGTGCACTAGCAGCATCCATGGCTGGACTGGCCATATGGCATACGGGGCATTTGACTGGTGGGCGGTTGATGATTTTGCTACAGCAGGCATTTTGACTGTTGCAATCAAGGTAGCTCACATAAAGGATTAAAAATGTGATCACAGGCTTCATAGGTTCCGTCGATTTCTGGTGGACCGGTCTTGGTTGGAAATGCCCGGCCCAATTCTTTTGGCCAAGCCCAATCCAGGTTCGAATCTGGCCTTGGGCACCTGGATCATACCCCAACACTAGTAGTAGAGTAGAGTAGAGTAGAGTAGAGTAGAGTAGCGTAGAGTAGCGTAGAGTAGAGTAGAGTAGAGTAGAGTAACTTTATTGATCCCAAATGGGAAATTCAGGTGTCCAGTAGCTTACATAAATACACAAATACATAAATGTCCACATGGACATTTCAAGACACATATAGGCCTAACACAGGAATAGTCAGGGAGGGGAAAATAAAAATTGAAGTAGAATTAAAAATAAAAAGGTAATTGTGCAAAAAAACATTCTGTGAGTTGGGATAGACAATGTGCAAAAAACGTACTCTGTCAGTTGAGGTAGACAACCAAATCTCTCTCTCTCTCACTCTCTCTCTCTCTCTCTCTCTCTCTCTCTCTCTCTCTCCCAGCTGTTTCCGCTCACTTCCTCACCGTCCTCCTGTACAATAATGCTATAAAAATATGAGGGAGTTGAAAAAGCTTTTTTGATCCAGTGGTGTTGAAGATTAGAAGGATATCTGAGGTGGTAGAGAATTTAATACATTATAATAATGACTGGGCTCAGGCCTACTCCTCCCCTGGGGCCCAGTATGTTGGCCACTGCAGCTGCTCGGTGCTGAGAGACGTCAGGGACAGAGAGACCACCATTACAATTACATTTTCTGACATACAGAGACTGTGTGCAGAATCAGATCGCTGCTTTGTAGTAACCAGATTTTGAATAAAGAGGAAGAACATATTTTCAGCGGCCAATGACTCTGGTGCCCTCTGTTGGTTCCCTGCATACTGCACGAAAAAAATAAAACCATCCAGAGGAATTGAATAGTCTATAAATAACAAACATATGTACAAACACACACAAAGATTGCAGATGGGATGCAGCACACGAAATTGATTTGCTGAGCTCCAAATGTTCTTACCATTCCATGTGACCCAATGACTCGTGAGAGGTGTTTTACGCACGGGTGCCGCGCGGACGCTGGTGAACAACACAGAGCAAAGGAGAATGCGACAGTGATGGACCAAAGACTTGCACCAAATGTTGTGTCGTAAAACATAGGCTGGACTCACCGACAGGTCCAGGAAACAGACTTCATCTTGCCACTTGTGGATAAGTGTCCAAGTCAGACATGCATGCACTGTCTAATATGGAATGAGCGCAGTCAGTCTAATTATTCAGAAGTAAGTTGTCTGCACTTATAGTTAACGCGTTTGCATAACATTTACTGTAGTCATGTATTCTCAGTCATATGCTGCCGCGTCTCTGGATTTTATTCTACAAGAGACCGAGACTTTTTCGGGCAATGGGATTCACCGTGGACAAGAAGAGAGATTTTAACAGTTTTTCCGTTGGATTCATGGAAAGTCGGAACTCCCAATATGTTATTCATCAATGCAGGTACGTTTTGTTTTTGCTTTTATTCTATTTTTTTTTTAACTACAAGCTATTGTGTATAGTATAATCAGTCATTCACTGAAACTGCGCTGTGTGTAAAGTGAAATACACAGCAGTTTCTACCGAGAGGGCGTCTCGGGAGACGCACCACTTTGGGAATGGAGGGAAAGTTTATTTGGAATAGGAAAACCGTCAGTCCAAACGGGGAGTCTACAATAGGCAAGCAGACCTATGAAAAACAAAAACACACAAATAATAAATGGAATAGTTTATATATCCTGCTCATTTCCCAAAACAATTAGGTTATTCGGCTATGCATTTATGACGCATTTATGGACGATCTGATTCAACAGCACATGATCACTGTTTGAAATCAAAGGTTACATTTCAAGAGGTGATTTATTCATAGGCTACAAATAGGTTCTACTGTAGGCCTAATCAACCGCCTTGGTTTGTGAGCTGCAACGCTTCAGCAGGCTCGTCGAAAACTCGCCAAAACATTGTTTTGCGCGCAGAAGTGTAGGCTGTCATGAGGTGAAAGAAGTTGTAGTTCATCGTGTGCATGATATTTCCTTTCCTTTTTTTACAGCCAGAAGCTATATAAGGAAAATTGCTGTGGAGCATCCAACTGATCTCGTTGTCAAAATGAGGTCGGTTCCTCTTCTTTTCTGTTTTGATTATCCTACCACAAATTCAAAAGCCTGGCACATTACTTAGTAATTTCAGCTCATTTTTGGCTGCACAGCTGCCAGTCTCCTCAATTTCTGTCGTCCTTGTTTTCCAGACATCTACTCCGCTCAAAGCATGTGTTCCTCCTAGCCATATGTGTGACTGTGGGGCTCCTCACCTTTTATCAGTAAGTGCTGCCTGCATGGGTGCCGCGAGGGGGGATAAGGTGTTACAGCTCTGACTGGGCCCTGAAAGGATGCTGATAACATAATTTGTCATTTTGAGGGCCCAAAATTTGAATCTTTAATGGGGCCCACATTTTTTATCAGTGCCCCTGGCTGCCTGAGTTCCATGAAGCAGTAGGGCCGTCAATTGCACAAAAAAAAATCATGGCTTTCAATCTGAAGCAGTCATGGCTGCATAGACCTGAGTTTCTATCAAGTAAAAGGCCCTTTATTGGCTATACATCTCTAATTTATTCATTTCAAACTGGCCTTCCCAGTAATAAATGTCATTTAACCCTCTGATGTCCGAGTGCCCTTCAGAGGGCAACTTGTCTCCAAAAACAAATCTGTAACTCTGTGAGTTTTTGTCATTGAAACATATAAGTCACACCATTAGAAACCTCAGACCTTCCAGGTTCCAAATATATATATATATATGAAATGAAAATACTTGAAAATGTCAGGGTGGTGCAAGCAGCCTAAAAGCCTCTGAAAGGCCTTAGACCTCAGAGGGTTAATCAACATGATTAGTAAATAGTGAAATCAGAATAGTGAATAAAATACAGTCAGGTTTACCATACAGTAGCCTATGTGAAGGGGTGTCATGGCGTGTAGGCTGTCATTTGACTGACCATGTGCCTGCGTCTCAGATGGCGCACTTGAGCACTTCGGGCGCTATGTTTTAGTGCGTACAGGGCGCTCACGCTGACAATTTCGGGTTAATTCAGATCACTGAAAGCGCCCGGATGATGCCCTAACAATGGCGTAAAAACGCTGTGCTTGAACAATGGACACTTAACAGTCGCCATGCTGATAATGAAACGGAAGAAACGTGGCGCTCAGTTCAGTTAAAGAGTTTAGTCAACAGTCTTATAATTACGTAAATAATGTTGCTGTGACACCAACCTTTTGATGCCAAGCCATTGAATGCGAAATAGCTGCCAGTTGGGATGAAGGAAATGTAAATACAAGCAACGCTGTGCAATGTAAACAGTATGCAACGGATATTTTGGTGAGCTGATGCCATGCTTACCCGTCACTTCCAGTGAGGACACAGTGCATAGTGCTCAAACCTTTACACGACAGTATGCACCAAAGACCCAGTGCACTGTGAGCGCTATGCACTAACTGTCAGAGCATTGACACAAGTGTTTGATATGAGACACAGGGTGAATCTTCTGATCTTTAACTCTGGACTGGATACCAAATTGAAAGTCTACTGGGCCTTAAAAAAATAGAAACAAAGCAAAACCTGAAGGGTTTCCTGTGTGCACCTGAAACGTTCTCCTTTCCGGTGCACAGGAGAAAATTGCAATTGCGGATGAGATTACTGTATTTATGGTGTGCAGCAGAAATCCAGTTTGGGATGACAGTTTGGACAGGGGTCGCCCATGAACGGATTATGACTCCACGTGCCCCTGGGCCAGACAACAAGAAAGCACGACCTCCCCCAATGGCATTGTGAGGTTTGAAAAGATTTGCGTGTCTGTCTACCAAAGATGTTAGAGGGCCTTTGTTGTTGGGAGTATCGGGAGTTTGTGCCACGAGAAATGTTGGAAATATGACAATTAAAATTTCAAAATTGTAAGCTTTTTGGGCTTCAGGACCCCCTTGGCTCTTGGGCCCTTGGGGAGAGGCCCTGTAGACCCGTACTGTAATCCATTCTTGGGGTCGCCTTGTGTGGGGGGAAGGCTAGCTGGTTCATGTTGGAGGACTGCAGTGTCCTGGAAGGGTCATGGAGCTTTCGGATAGCCTTCACATAGGCTACCACACCCTAAGGCAGTGGTTCTTAACCTGGGGTGCGGGCATCCCCTACACTGTAAAAAACAATTGCATGTTTTAACTTAAAACTTTAAGTTAACCAGCTGCCTCACAGATTAAAGTTAATTAAAATCGTTATTGTGAGTTGTGTGCACCCTGTCAAAAGCAGAGTTGTGAGTCATCATGATGTTACACTTGCGATTGTTTCAACTTAACGGTTCAAGTTAAAAATTCAGTGAGCTTGAGTACTTGAGTCGTAATGACTTTGCAATTATTGTTAATTCAACTTAGTTGTGCAAGTTAAAAATTAAGTGAGCTTGAGTACTTGAGTTGTAATGACTTTGCAATTATTGCTATTTCAACTTAGTTGTGCAAGTTAAAAATAAAATGAACTTGAGGACTTGAGTCTCAATAAATTTGCACGTATTGTTATTTTAACTTAGTTCTGCAAATTAAAAATAAACTGAAGTTCATAGTAAAATAACAGAAAACTTTTCTTCACCCAAAATATTTTATTATAGAGCAACATGTAAAAACAATTACACAACAATACAACAAACTATACACTTCATAGTTAGCTGGCACACCTCAAAGTTTGCAAAACTTATGCATGAAAGAAAAAAAAATTGCTTTGCAAAACTGTAACAGAATTTCACAAATGTTTTCTGCTATGTTTTAGTATTACATTTAGTAATGTAAACAAAACGCAGCAATACAACATAAATGATGCCGATACGTTACAAAACCAACAGAGAAATATATATTTAAAGGAGAAAACCCACTTTCCATACTTAACGCTCTTCTCTGATCTGAGATTAGTTCATTCAAGCCTCTTTATAGTCTTTGCATGTGCCCACAATCAGTCGGGTGTAGTAAAGATGCAATGTGTAAGATTTTTAGTTTCTTTCCAGAATTCATGCAACCCATTCACTAATGTTACCTTTTTCATGAATACTTACCCACCACGATCAAATTCCAAGTATTCATTATGACTGGGAAAATTGCACTTTTCATACATGAAAAGGGGGACCTTCTCCATGGTACGCCATTTTGAATTTATAGAAAAAGACATTTTAGCTGCAAAAATGACTGTACTTGGGCCATAGTAGAAAACGTTAGTTTATTACTTGGTAAACGTTTGTGAAAAGATCAAATTTGGCAATAGGCAACCCAGTTTCAATGAGCAGCATAGTTGCAGTACCTTTTTTGACCATTTCCTGCACAGTGCACCGAAATGTGGCAATTTTCTACGGATTTACTGGGGGCACACAAAGGCCAGAGAGGAACGTCTCAGATCAGAGAAGAAGTTCAGTAAAACGTGGTGAATTGTTTTATTAAACAAAAAACATGCTAATGTTGGAAATTTCATAGTAAAATGATACTGTTTGTAACAGAGCATTTCAAAAGGTGTTGATCAGCAAGTTGTGTAGCTCTTGCATCTAAACATTTTAATAAGGTACAACATTCAACATAGGAAAGGATGGATTTATGGTTAACTTTTGACCATGTTTTACAACATCAGTATGAAAACATGGTCGACTGATCTTTTTAGTGAAAGTGCACATCAATGCTTGAAATTTCTAGTAACATGGTACTGTTTGCAACCGGGTTTGTAAAATGGTGTGAAGAAAACATGTTTGAACCATATATCCATCCCTTCCAATGTTGTTGTCTGATCTGAGACGAGTTCATGCAAGCCACTCTGGTCTTTCTGCATGCCCACAGTCAGTCAAGTAAAGTAACTTGATTTTGTAGCTGCAGACTGACAGCAAGAAGGCACAAATACCAGAAAGGAACCCATGAAGTCATCTCATCCAGAGAACACAATTCATTATACATACAAACATTGCACTGTTCCTGTGCATAAAAGATTACATAAACGTTTACATACCCTCGGCAGCCACAACCCTAAGTATAACTTACCACCCCCCCTACCCGTGTAACTTAAATGATAACTTCTGCCAATTTTGACATACAGTTGTAATGCTCACACTACCCTGGACTTGACAGTACCCGAGATTTTTTCCCCCTTCAAACCTTTCAGAGATCCAAGTCATTGCAATGGGGGCAGGCGTTTGTTTACATTTAAAAAAAAAAAAAAAAAAAAACATCTCAATTTATTCCCAATAACATCCAAAAGGTTATGCAACATCAGCAGACAACTAGCAAACAGCTATACCTTTTGGCATAACATTTGGAGTAGGCCTATGTTTAAAAAATTTAATGTAAGCAAAGTCTGCCCCCATTAGAATAGCTCAGATCTCAGAAAGGGCTGAGTCAAAAAATGCAGCATCAGCAGGCAATGACAAGTCAAGGGTAGCGTGAGCAATACAACAGCATATTGAAATTGGCAGAAGTTATAAGGCAGTGTTTCTCAACCTTTTCTTAGGCGAGGCACCCTTTCAATTCGTGAAAAATCTCAAAGCACCCCAAACCAACAAGCCGTAACCTGGTATTGCATCCGATACCACACAAACTTAGATAAGTAACACATTTGGAGACGTTCAAAGTTGCAACTTTATCTTCGACAGGCTATGTGTAGGCCATACTGGGGTGACCTAAATTTACTTTATTGTGTAAATAGTGGATGAAAAATGTAAACGTAAATGGTGGATGAAAGATTCCACTGACTAAGCATTAATTTAGACAAATATGTATTATATTACATAACTTATTTATCTATTTAGGTCATTTTCACATTCCGTCAGCCACGTTTCCGCGGCACCCCTGAGGGGGGTGTTTGGCACCCCTGTTGAGAAACACTGGTTTAAGGAATAGAAAGGGACACAAAAGGGCCCTGAAACACTCAACTGAAGTGTGTGTGTGTGTGTGTGTGTGTGTGTGTGTGTGTGTGTGTGTGTGTGTGTGTGTGCGCGCGCCTCTGTATATGCACATGCACACACAGTGCCTAGACTTGACTAACATACCAGGTATACAGCTCCAACCTCCAGATGTCGTCTTCCATGTGGCAGTTGTTGTGGAGGAAATCGTTGTGCTACACAATTTTAAACGATATGGCGACGGTGTGGCCATGCTATTAGGCATGATATATGCGGTTAACCTGCAGTGTCCGAGCGCCATGAAGTACGTATTTGTTTCTGCAACGTGTGGTAGTGAAAATACAACCAGACAACGCCTCAGCTCGAGTCCACAACTTCCGAAACAAGCTGCTGGAAAGGCTCCCTCCTGGTTGACTTCGTAGCCAATCAGAATTCCAAGGTGGATGTCTTTCGTTGCTTCTCCAAGTGTGTCACCATGGGCCTTGAGAAGGAAAAAATTGTGAATGTTTAGAACATGGGGGTGAAACTCTAAGGGACAAAATCTAAATCTGGGACAAAGTTGCGGGTCAAACTCAACATTTATTAAATAAAAAATGGGCTAAAATTGCACAACCAGGCACTTAATACTTAGAGGCAAATTTCGCAAGTACCCATTCCCATTATTTAGAGTACCGGTAGTTCAAATGTGCCTGTGCATATTCTCACACTACCCTGGACTTGTCAGTACCTGTTCTTGCTTATATTTCTCCTTGTCAGTCGCTTTGGTCAAAGGCGTCTGCTAAATGCTATGTAGTGGCTGTAATGGGCTGAGTCGAAAAATGCAGCATCACCGGGTACTGACAAGTCAAGGGTAGCGTGTGCTATACAATAGCTAGAACGAAGCTCACACAATGGTATCCATCTAGTGGTGTCAAACTCAAGTTCACAGTGGGCCAAAATCTAAATCTGGAACGAAGTCTCAGCCCAAAATCTATATACTGAATGAAAAACAGGTTAAAATTGTGCAAGCATGCACGTCCCTGTACATATTCTGTTGCATATGAGGGTGAGATATTACACTGTCCTGGGCCCCAGTCATTTGCCTGTGACACACTGAATTGTGTGTAAATCAAGACATCTGAAATTATCTCGTGAGCCAGATTTTAGCCCCCGTGCCTGAGTTTCACACTCTTGATCTAAAGAACATTGGAATAATTGGTTAATCTCAGACGCTAGGTTGTCTTTGGTATACCTGTCGTTCAGTAAACATTGCCGGCCATCTCTCCATGCTGTCGGCAACCATGGGTTGATCCCCAACTGTTTCTTTACGGCGAAGCGAGAAAGTAGCAGACATCACTTCATCCACTGTTGTGTTGTCTGGGTCTTTCTTCATTACCTCCATCTGAATGTAATTGCACAAGCACAAAGTCCACATGCTATGACAATAGTCTTCAGACTTTAGAGCAAAGTTCAGTCAGTACACAACAGTCAATTCACTACATACATACAGTGCTCATAATACTAGCAGTGCCTTTACAAAGGTGAGTAAATGTCAAAATTCTTCAAGTAAATTGTACTTTAAAGAGCATTTTTTGTGGGACACGGCACATTATATTTCAAAGCCAGTACTTATTCAGATTTGGAAAGGTAATTCAATTTTATGACATTTCATAGAAAGTGAAGAAATGTTTTGTTAAAAAATAGCAGTGTTGACTTCGGTCTATGTTGGAAACTCAAAAATGTTCTGTACCTACTCACAAATTCTCAAAAAAATCTACCTTGCCGAGCATGCTTACTAATATTTTGTTGCATAACCATGGTTTCTAGTAACAATTTAGCATCTGTGGTCCATGTAGTCAACCAACACCCGGCAACGGTCCACATGTATTTCAGCTCAGTGTAATTGTATGACAGTCCACAATTCCTCTGCATGTCTTGATTTTCCTCACCAACAGCAGTTTTTTTTACGTCAGCCAACATATTTGCAATGGTATTAAAGTGGTGGTTCGCTATTTTAGAGATTAAGCCCTGTTTGTGTGACTTCTGGGGTGAAGTGGAGATGTTCTCATCACAATTTTGACATTTGGTCCTGAATGGAGCATTTGGGTATCCAAGACTGCAGCCCCCCCGCAACTTACATTGACTCCAATGGAGCACTCAAGCAATCGATCATAAAATGGCTCTGCAAACGAAAGTTTAATGCCATTTTATGACCGATTGCTTGAGTGCTTCATTGGAGTCAATGTAAAGGTGGGGGAGCTGCAGTCTTGAATACACAAATGCTCCGTTCAGCACCAAATGTCAAATGATGAGAACATCTCTACTTCACCCCAGAAGTCACACATACAGTGCTTGAAGTCTAAAATAGCGAACCACCACTTGTGCTGGATGCTGTTTCTCTGTAAAGAAGATTTTACTAGCAAGCACAACTATGGTACCAGACAAACAGCATAGAACTAATGGAGTGGCCAGCACAATTCCCGGACCTTAATCTCATAGACAACATGTGGGCTGACAAAAAAAATGCTACTTATGAGGCAAAACCAAAAAATGCAGAGGAATTGTAGAATTTAGTACAATTAAGCTGAGCTGTAATACCTGCTGACGGTTGCCAGACTTTGGTCGACGCCATGCACCACAGATGCGAAACAGTGCAGAAACCATGAAGATGAAACAACATATTAGTTTAAGATGCTCACCAAAGCTGAATTTTCAAGAATTTGTTAGTTTGGACAGAACATTGAGTTTCCAAATACAGATGTAAACAAACACTGCTATTTGTTTGAACATTACATGTCTTCACTTTCTGTGAGATATCATAAAATTGAATTCTTCGCTTTGAAATAGAATGTGCACCATCCCAAATGCATTTTGACATTTACTCACCTTTGTAAAGGCACTGCTATTATTATGTACACAACAGTAAGTGCATACGGTGTACTCCAGGGATGTCAAACACACTGACAGGGGCCAAATTTAGCCCACACGGTCATTCTATTTGGCCTAAGAGATCATTTCAGATGTGATCATTTAAGTATGGTACGTGTTTGCTCTATTTTAGCCCATTTTTACTTCAGTAAATTATTGTCAGATTTTGATTTTGGGGTCACTGTGAATTTCAGTTTGACATCTTTGGTGTAGTCCATCACTGAACCCAGAATAATCGGTGCCATGCGGCTGCCTTCAGTGCCTTCAGTGCCTCTGCGTGCGTGCGTGCGTACATGTGCATGTGCATGTGAGGCACTCAGTCAACTTTTTAGTAGAGATATTGTGGTACACAAATACGTTTTGATTCCTTGAGATCTAGACAGGTACAGTATTTTTGGAAGAAAGAAAAAAGCGCCTAAAGTGTTAAAGTGCTGTACCTTGTAGATACACAGGAATGGTGTGTGTGTGTGTGTGTGTGTGTGTGTGTGTGTGTGTGTGTGTGTGTGTGTGTGTGTGTGTGTGTGTGTGTGTGTGTGTGTGTGTGTGTGTGTGTGTGTGTGTGTGTGTGTGTGTAATATACCTAAATGCTCCTCCATCACTCCAGCATTTTGCCCTTGTGGAGGATCCGGACAGTAGTTTAACTTCTTTTTTTTTTATTACTTTATTTATAGAAAGTAGCTTAGTGTACAATATCTCAATGTAGTTTACCAACAGCATCTATGTGGACAATGGTTCGGCAGTTCACTAACATTACACATCAAGTACTGTACAGTTCAATTAACATTTCAGTTTCCAGTAAACAATATCATCCCCAGATGTCCATTTCCCTTCACATGCTCACTTCTGTACTTCTATAAATCCCTTTTTTTTTTTTTTTTTTTTTTTTTTCTTTTTTTTTTGTACATTAAATCGACACTAGACAGTTGACGCATACGATAAGCACAAATAAAACAAAAGAGAGTATGAGAACATAAAAACATAGAGAGAGAGAGAGAGAGAGAGAGAGAGAGAGAGAGAGAGAGAGAGAGAGAGAGAGAGAGAGAGAGAGAGAGAGAGAGAGAGAGAGAGAGAGAGAGAGAGAGAAGAAATAGTTTACCGGTCTGTATGCATTTGTGTGAGATGTATGTGTTGTAGTGTTGTGTCATGTATGTGGGTATGTATGAAAGTCTTCCAATATATATATAGTTTGCTGTTTGAAATGCATTTTATTACACTGAATATGTATACCGTTTGTCTTCTAATGTGATCCTTGTGATATAACCTTCATTATCTTTTAAAGTAACTGTGCGTTTTATTAAGTAAGGTGTTTGGATACAATTTATTCCATTTTTCTATGTTATTTCTGGAGGCAAATATATTTTTTTCCATATCCAGTACCTTCTCTATCGTATTGTACCATAATCTTAATTCTGGTTGTTTTTGCTGTTTCCATAACCTACAGTAGTGATCTGTTTTATTGCTGTTAGTCTTAAAAGGTTGAATAGTTTGTAGTGTTTTCTTTTAATTATGTGTGCTATGTTAATGCCTAAGAGTTGAATTGCCGTTAGAGGTTCCTTTAGTCCAAAGATATGCGAAATGGCTCGTTTCACTTCCTCCCAGAATGGTGTAATTTTATGGCATGAGAAAAACACATGTGTATGTGTGCCTTGCTCCCCACAGCCTCTCCAACATTTCCCTTCAGATCCTAGCAGATGAACGCTCTGAATTGGTACCAAGAAGAACCTTTGATTTATCTTCCAGCCAAACTCCCTCCAGTACTTTGTTTGTGTTGTTTCAAAATTCTCTTTCCAGGATTCTCTCCATTCATTGTCTGAAATATTTATCTCCATTTCCTTCTCCCATTTATCTTTTGCATTATACATAATCTTTTCCATTTTTTGTATTGTTTTATAGGCCCCTGCTAATCCACCTCGACTTTCCCTTTTGTTTCTATAATTTAACAGAAAATTTAACACACTGTTTGTTTCCTTTTCAGTATTTTGTTGAATGTAACTCCTTACCTGTAAGTATTTAAAGAAATGCTTTTGTGGTAGTTTGTATCTAGCTGATAGAGTTTCAAATGTTTGAAGTATATTTTCTTCAGAGAGTTGTGCAAATATGGTTAGTCCTGCTTCTGCCCACTGGTCCAAGATGTTATCATGTGCTGCCTTGAAGTCTGGATCATACCTCATTTGTCTTAATCTCACACTGTTGCTGTGGATTTTTAAATACTTACATAGTCGTCTCCAGTTCTTTATTGTGTTACTGATGCAGAATGTTTGTAGGTATTGTTTTTGTGTATCTGTTCTGAGGAAAGGCAGTGAGCCGATCACACCATTTGATATTTCCTTTTCAATACTAATCCATTTTGTTCCAAGATCTCCTCCCATCCATTTCGTTATTGTTATAATCTGTGTTGCATAAAAGTAATTTTGTAGATGTGGAACCCCTAAACCTCCTTCTTCTTTAGGTTGAGTTAGTATCTGAAATTTAATCCTGTGTTTTTTACCATTCCATATAAAATCGGAAAGTTTTTTATTCCATGTACTAAAAAATGTTGGTGGTAATACAATTGGTAATGCTTGAAATAAAAAAAGTAGTTGTGGAAGCACCATCATTTTAATAGTTTCAACCCTACTGTATATGCCTTCAGGGATTAATTTCCACCTGTTAAGGTCATTACTTATCTTCAATTCTAAAGCGTTATAATTGTTTTCGTATAAATCATTCAAATTTTGACTAATGCGTATTCCTAAATATTTAATAACTTTGGAGTCCCATTTAATACTGTACTGCTGTTTTAGTGATGTATTCAATTCCCTTCCAATAGTTAAAGCCTCACATTTAGTTTTATTAATTTTGTATCCTGAAATATTACTGTATTCTTCTATCTCACCCATCAAGTGCTGTAATGAATGCTCTGGGGAAGTCAGATAAAGTATAATGTCATCAGCGAATAGTGATAATTTATGAGTTTCCTTTCCAATTTCGATCCCTTTAATATTTTTATTTTGCCTTATAGCTAATGCTAAGATTTCAATATAGATTGTAAAAAGGAGTGGGGATAGAGGGTCACCTTGTCTTGTACCCTTTTGAATGGTAAATTGTCTGGATAATGTACCGTTTGTTTTGACTGCTGAAACAGGTTTAGTGTATATTGCTTTAATCCATTGGCAGAATTTCTCCTCTAAGCCAAAACTTAACATTGCTTCAAACATAAATGGCCATTGGGCTAGATCAAAAGCTTTTTCTGCATCTAAAGTCAACATAATTAGAGATTCCTTTTCATTTTTATTTACATAATCAATTATATTTAAAGTTCTTCTTATGTTGTCTGTTAGAAGGCGACCTGGGATAAACCCACATTGATCAGTATTTATAATGTCTGTAATAATGTGTTTTAATCTTTTTGCAAGGATTGATGTTATTATTTTGTGGTCTGTATTTAATAATGATATTGGTCTATAAGATGCACAGTCTCTCGGATCTTTCCCTTCTTTATGGATCAGTGTGATTGTGGAAGATGACCAAGTTGGGGCCCATCTTCCTGTGTCTAGCGCATGATTATAGGCTTGTACCAGTATGGGGCTAAGTTGATCTTTAAGTGCTCTGTAGAATTCATTTGTGAAGCCATCGTCACCTGGTGATTTCCCTTGTTTTAAACCTTGAATTTCCATATTTACTTCTTCCAATGTAATAGGCATTATTAACATTTTATTTTTGGCTTGTGCTACTTTTGGTATTTCAAGCTTTTTAAGATAGTTCTGGATATGTTCTTTATCTACTTCTTTGTCTGTCTTATATAGTTCTTCATAATACTTTGCAAATTCTTCTGCTATCTCATCTTTGTCCCTTATCACTTTATCTTGATTACTGCTAATTTGCGTTATATGTGTCCTCTTTTGTTGTTTCTTTAATTTATAGGCCAGGACTTTCAGTGCTTTTGGTCCTCCATCATACTGCTCCTGTTGTGTGAATTTCATTAATTTCTCAATCTCCATCATACGCAGTTTATCTAATTTTTTCCTTTTATCTTCCAGTTCTAACTTAACCTCTTTATTATTTGTCCTACTGTGTTGCAACTCTAAATATTTTATTTCTTGGGTTAATTGTTTTTCAAGTGCGACTTTTGATCTACTTCTCGCAGAAGAATAAGATATAATTATTCCTCTTAACACTGCTTTCATTGTTTCCCATAAAGTAACTGGGTCTATATCCGGTGTATCATTCATTTCCATATATAATTTTAGTTCCAATTTCAGTTTTTCAGTTTTTTTTTTTAATGCAGTTTCTTCTAATAGAGAATTGTTCAGTGTCCACAAAGATTTGCCTTTTTTTCCATTAAGATTTAAAGTCAAAGAAATAGCGGCATGGTCAGATATATTAATGGAGCTAATCTGACATGTTTTTACTAGATTAGTGTTGTTTTCGTACATAAAGAAGTAATCTAATCTATTATATATTGAGTGCCTTCCTGAATAGCAGGTGTATTCTTTTTTCCCTGGGTGGAATTCTCTCCATACATCAACTATTCCTAATTCTAGACATGCTTTCCTTAGTACATCAGCATTCTTTTCAGCTTTGTGTACCCTAGAGCTTGTTAAATCTAACTTGTTATTCATTATCAGATTTAGGTCTCCAGCCATTATAACTACTCCCTTTGCCTTTGTTACTAGCATATCAAGTATCTGAGTCATTAATTCCGTACTTGTATCTGGTGGGTAGTATACATTTAAAAAAGAAAACTGTTTCCCTCCTATTCTTCCCACTACCAATACATACCGTCCGTCTTTGTCCATATAACAGTCATCCATTTCAAAGGCTATATGTCTTTTAATTATTATTGCTACTCCCCTTCGCTTTGTATTATATGAGCTAAAATAAACTTCCCTATTTGTGATTTTCTTTAATTTCTCATATTCATCTTTCTCTAAATGAGTTTCTTGTAGGTACATTATGTCCGCCTTCTCATTTCTCATTACCAATAAAATCTTCTTTCTCTTAATAACATTATGCATTCCATTTACATTCAGTGATATTATTTTTAGATCAGTCATTGTCTAATTGAATAAATGTAAGAACTCTTTGCAAATATTAACATGTCATACATACCTATGTGTATGTAAGATTGAATGGTTTCAGCATGTATATGTGTAGGTGTGAATGGACCAGTAATATGAAAGAGAAAGAAAGGCAAAATACAGACAGAAAGAATTAAGCACATGCAATAGACAAAGACAAAACAAGTAGACGTGGACTCACATACAGTGATCTGGTTCCATATGTACCCCCTCCATGTAGGATGGTATCTTGTGGTGAGTGATGTTACTGGTATCCTTAGGATCTGGGTGATTGCCAATGTTATCAGCAAACTCATTCCCAATTATGTCAGCTTGTTTAACCCCCCCTACCCCCAAACCCGCCAGGTTCCAAATGTTTAACCTACTTTCCCATATACTACGTTTATGTTTGTATTGGACCAATACATAAATGAGTTAAAAAAAAAAAAAAAATAAATAAATAAAAAAAATAAAAAATAAAAAATAATAATAATAATGAAAAAATATTAAATAATAATAATAATACATAATAATAATAACAATAATAATAATAATAATAATAATAATTAAAAAAGACCCAAAACAGTCGAAGGAAAGCTCCTTCTTACTTTGTAACCAACACAGAGGCTGAAAAGGTATTTAACTAAGATAGGTCTCCTTGCTGAGATGTAAAGTATTGTATGTAATGTATTTTCTAAATATTAACTTCAGCCGTCAGAAAAAGAGAAGACAGAAATAAATAAATAAATAGATAAATAAAGATAATAATAAAAATAAATAAATAATAATAATAATAAAAAAAAAAAAACTTAATATCGAAGTTAAGAAATCCCCCCCACCACAACCAAAGCAGAGAGAGAGAATGAGAGTGAGAGGAGACAGAGATCACCCTACGTCCACATAATGCCTAGGGAGGAAATAACTAGCAAATAACCTCTTTCCTTTGGTAGTCCAACTAAAAAGTTTCTTTACAAAACAGAAAACAAAAAAGCAAAACTTTCCCCTTCTAAGTTATTATTTAATCAAACTAGAGCATTTTTTTTCTATTTTTTTTCCTCTTCCTTCTCTTTTACCAATGCCACTAACCCCAAAAATAAAGTTATGGTTGCCCCCCCCCCTACACCCCCCTAACCAGAGCAGGGAGAGAGAGAGAGACAGAGAGAGAGAGAATAATCCAAATAATACAAAGGGAGCATTTACTCACTCTCTATCAAGTCAGCACACACACAAATAGTATTACTTTCAATTTTGTATTATTATTATTTGTAACCAAACTAAGGCTTTTTTAAAAAAAAATAGAAAACAAAGGGTTTTTTCTTCTCTTTTATCAATGGCAGTAACCCAAACAAAGTTATAATAGCCCTTTTTACCATGATTAATCAGTAGTTGTCCCTCCTCTACCACCCCACTCCCCCAGACCAGAGCACAGAGAGAGAGTGAGAGAGAGAGGTCGCCCTCCATCCGACCAAAAAAAAAGGAGCGTTTACGCACTCTATATCAAGATAGCAAAATTTTATATTATTATCATTATTATTTATAGCCCAACAATGGCTTTTTTAGAAAACACTTTTTTTTCACTTAAATTTCCTCTCTCTCTCTTTTTTTTTTTTTTAAACCCAACTGATGTTTTTTTTTTTCTAGTACCAATGCCAGTTTTTTAGAAAACAAAGTTTTTTTTTTTCCTTTCCCCTTAAATTTCCTCTCTCCCCCTCTCTTTTTTTAAAAAAAAAAACCCAACTAATGTTTTTTTTTTTTTTTTCCTAGTACCAATGCCAGTATCCCCCCACCCCCACCCCAGAGCAGAGCACAGGAGAGAGAGAGAGAGAGAGAGAGAGAGAGAGAGAGAGAGAGAGAGAGAGAGAGACAGAGACAGAGAGAGAGAGAGAGAGACAGAGAGAGAGAGAGAGAGAGAGAGGCACTGGGCACCTGAAGATCTTCCCCCTCTCGAAGATGAGTCTGTTGTTAAATCAGTTTTTCTTATCCCCCTAGAGAGAGAGAGAGAGAGAGAGAGAGAGAGAGAGAGAGAGAGAGAGAGAGAGAGAGAGAGAGAGACACAGAGAGAGAGAGAGAGAGAGAGAGAGAGAGAGAGAGAGAGAGAGAGAGCAAAGGAAGCTTATTTCCATTATGTCCATTGGCTTTTCTTGCAGATTTTCATGTCCAGAATGTTCCTGGGATGCCATTTATCCTATGCACCTAAAAAAAGAGATCCTTTCTCGGTCCATGGATGAAAAAAAAGGGGGCATCATCCTCACTTGATCCTCTTCAAAAGGGGGAGCAATAGCTTAACTCTGTCCATGACTGAAAAAAGGGGTGATCATTGTCAATTGAGCTTTACAAACAAAACAAAACAAAAAAAGTGGGGAAAAAAGAACTTTACACTGTCCATGAATGAAAAGAATGGGGTGATCATCCTCAAACGAGCTTCTTTAAAAAGGAGAAAAGGAGAAGTTTACTCTGACCATGAAAAAAAAAGGATAGGCTATATCTTAATCACCAGATGGGGTGATCATCCTCAATTGAGCTTCTTTAAGAGGAGAAAAAAGATAAGTTTATTCTGTCCATAAGTGAACGAAAAGTGTAGTCTATCTCAATTACCAGATTCGGTAGGCCTATCTTCAGTTCAGTTTCTTCAGAGAGAGCGCCGGCCAAAATATCCAGTCTTGGGAAGGTAGCCTATACTCCGTCAGCTTGACACAGTTATGACGAGTAGCTTCGGTCTCAATATTTTCCATTGAGTTTCTGTAATAGGGCTTCTGTTTTTTCATCCAGTTTTTCCTTTCCTTTCCGACGCGTCTCTGTCCGTCCTGCGTGCGCCCGATTTTGCGTCTGTTGTTCTCCGAGGATCCCCTGTGCCTGGAGTGCCGCATACGCCTCTGTCGCCGTGTTGTACACCTGCACTCCCCCTCCTATTTTGACCTTCAATTTCGCAGGATACTTGAAATGCGATTTGATACCACTTTCCTTCAGCTGCTTTTTGATCTCGGTGAATTGTCTCCGCTTGTTCATTATCTCGCTGGAGTAATCCTGGTCAAAATAGATGATCTCCTCATCGAACTTGATAGGGGTCCTCTCCTTATCCCAAGCGGCGTCCAGAACCCTCTGTTTTGTCTGCCATGTTAGGAAACGGACGATTATTGAGCGTGGTTTAGGCCTAGTGTTTTCTGGCTTCTCCTGTTGCGGCGCGTTTCCAACCACCGTTGTCTGTACAGCGGATCTGTGTGCGGCTACTATGAACAGTTCTGTATCGGGAATGCCGAGTTTTCCACTAATTAATTCTTCTATGAATTTCACCATGTCTGCTCCCTCTGCTCCTTCTTTAACTTGGTAGATTCTGATGTTATTTTGTCTCGACTTATTTTCGAGATATTCGATTCTCGCAGCCATACGACTTTGATTGATCAACAGGTGAGATATAATTTCTTTTAGGGTCGGCTCCTTGTCTTCCAAATTACTGATTCGGTCTTGCGCTTCAATTACTTCTTTTTTTGTATCCTTTACTTCCTCCTGGATCCCTTTAATTTCTCGAGTCAGTTTCCCAATCTCTTGTTTTGTTTCCTCGGCGTTTTTGTTGAAATCTTGCCGGAATGCGGTGATTTCGGATTTTATTGCCATCATCAAAGTTTGCATGTCAGTCTCAGCTGGTTGCTCACCTGCTGCCATGTTCTTCCTTTGTTTGGACTTCTGTTGCGATTTCGGTTTCTTGATCTTTTTCTCCGTAGTCTCTCCCGAACGTAAATTCATTCCTTCATTCATTCAGTTTTCCTCATTTTCATTTTGGGATTTCGTTTTTAATATATTTAAACATTCGCGGGGTTGGAAGGGTTTAGCGTTTAAGCTGACACCATCACACCGGAACCGGAAACCTCATATGCTATCTCATATGCATATGCTCATATGCTATGTTTAACTTCTTCAGGTTCGGCCCCTTCCCTTTTCTTTTGTTGACCAGGACCTCCGGACATTCCACTGCACTGAGTTTTTGCCTGAGTGCATACAAAGAAACATTTAATTTCACTTCAAACGAATTGCACGATTGCATCATTAATTAAACTATTCTTGGCCTTGTTTACAAGTGCAGAGGGTGACCCTCTTGAAAAATGGCTTGGATTTTGGGTGGCAAACGCCCTTAGCTGATGGGGTGCATTCTAATGAACATCTGTGCCAATTTCCATACTTGCATACCAAAGTGAACCATTTTGTGGTGATTTTGCATGTATGCACTCCACTGTTGGGAAAGACAGTCTCTAAACCAGGCGTCATCAATGTGGTGCCCGTAGGCCAGCTAGCCCTCCAGTAGATTCTGAGGTGCCCAACAAGAATGTCACAGTCACGACTACAAGATTTTAGACAGAGTTAATGCATTTCTTAATTTGAATATGAGATTATTTCTATAGCCTATAATATAGCCTATAAAACATTTCCTTATAAGCTAATTATCATTCAATCTAGTGTGATTTAGGAATGATGTCAAGACACCAGCACTAGGATTTTGAACAAAAGTAGCCCTCTGACCCAGAGAGGTTTGGGAGCCCTGATCTAAGCACAACCGAGAATGGAAATGAGAGTGGGCGACCTACGAACCGTGGGGCTTTTCCTTCTCCGTTGCAGCCATTGAGAGTAAAATCTCTCAATGGTTGCAGCCACTAGAAGCGATGACTGACAATAAGAACTAACAATTAAACCCGAAAATGCTTCACAGCGAATTGTTAATTTATTTTAAAAAGTGAATATCCACAACAATGTTTCGCCCATGAAGTAAACTTCAGAACTCACTTATCCATTCACGTTACCTCGAAAGAATAATCACATGTAGAGCTCTAGTCAACAAAGCCAAACGCCCGCCAAAATACCCAGCAACTCGACAACATTGCTAACTCTGGTAGGTGCTAGCAAACTCCAATAAACGAAGTGTCGAGTCAACCCGACACTTCCAGATTTTGATTTTGGGCCTGAGTCAATTTGAGTTTGAGACCCCTGTGCTGCGTGACTACAAGCAATGTGATTGAGTGATTGATAGTGTGCTTACTCTGCTCTGACAGCCTGTTTATGAAAGTGAAAGCTCAACTTTGAAACTCCAACTCCCATTGTCATTGTGACACAGCACTCCACAGCACACAAGTGCACACTCTACACTGCGCACAACGAAATTGCATGTATGCCTCAGCTGTGCAAGGGGGCAGCGCCCAATGGCTCCAGATGGGAGCAGTGAGGCGGGATGGTACCATGCTCAGGGTAGCTCAGTTGTGGAGGAGGATGGGGAGAGCACTGGTTAATTAGTCCCCCCACCAACCTGGCGGGTCGGGAGTATCATTTATTTTACACACAACACACACACACACACAAGCACGCACACACGCACACACACACAGAGCTGTGTTTGGTGATGAGAAGAATAAGAGTGGTTCATCACATAGCCACAGCTGAGTGGTTCATAGCAAAGAGCAGCCAATAAAAATCAATAACTGGGATAAGTGTCCAAAGTGTCCAGGTGTCTCAAAAGTCCAGAGAGAAATCGGGGGTCAAGTCTCAGTCCACATCAATATGCACATCAACAAACCGTTTGTAATCAGGTTTTTGGAGTAACCGGTTTATTGATGTGCGCATATACACTGAAAAAAAAAACAGTTCATAATAATCGGTTTATTGCAGTGAGAACTCTGATTCGCACAGGTTTTTGGCTAATAAACTGCTTTCTGCTTTGAATTCCTCGTTAGTGTCACATATTGCAGTGGAACACATGCAACCGATAGACTGCTCATAAACGACAATAAACAGTTTACTTTAATAACCTGTTTATTCCAATAACCTGATCATTGCGATCAGGGCTGGACTGGCCATCTGGCATAGTGGGCATTTCCCAGTGGGCCCCGCACCCTTGTGGGCCGCTATTTTCAGAAATGTATAAAAAATATACTGGTATATTTCAAGATTTCTGAAAACAATGGCCCATGAGGGTGCGGGGCCTACCGGTGAGCCAGTTCTGCGTCGCTAACTACAAGGGGCCCCTTTAAGCTAAAAGTTCCCAGCTAGGCCCTATTTCTCCCCCAGTCCAGCCTTTATTATGGTAATGTAAACAGGCTCATTGGTCTTGTCCCAGTTGGGAATCGTTGAAGGCTTGGGATCAAGTCTTGGTGGGGCAACTACCTTGGTCACTACCTTAAAGGGACAGTTTGGTCAATTTCAACATGCAGTTGTATTGCTCACGCTACCCTTGACTTGTCAGTACCTGGTGATGCCACATTTTTCGGCTCAGCCCTTTCCGAGATATGAGCAATTCTAATGGGGGCAGCGTTTGTTTACATTTTTAAAAAATGAAACATAGGCCAACTACAAATATTTTTCCAAAAGGTACTGCTGTTTGCTAGTTGTCTGCTGATGTTTTATAACCTTTTGGATGTTTTTGGGAATAAATAAACATGTTTTTTTGAAATGTAAACAAAGAGCTGCCCCCATTACAATGACCAGGATCTCGGAAACGGCTGAAGAAGAAGAAAAAAAAAAATCTCAGGCACTGACAAGTCCAGGGTAGTGTGAGCATTACAACTGCATGTTGAAATTGACCAAACTATCCCTTTAACATACACTCGCCTCCAAAAGAGTTGTCGCCTATCCATCTGTTCGGAATAACAGCTAATAACCTGACTTTCAATTAATCACTTGGCTTCAGAAGTCACTCATATGAAAGCTACAACCCTCCAGAATGAAAATGTATGTACAAAAATACATTTCATGCACCAACGAAAGATCGACCCTTTATTGAACACAGACAGGGCAGATTTTCACAAGACAAAAGTTTTGTCGCCTATCGAACATAATGTGAAAATGAGCTGATAAGTCACTTCAAAACACTTCAAATACGCAGATTGGGTGTCATACTTAATCACTGAATCACTCTCACCTCTCCAGAAAATCAACTTTGGCCTTAGGTGTATGTTTAGGGTCATTGTAATCATGGAAAGCAACACAATGAAAATCAATGGAGTTCAATGAGAGATGGTGACATATTCGCTATTCGTAGAGCAATACATGTTTAACTTCATGATTTAATCAATGATAAAAGCCCTCAAACACCTGCAGCATGCATGCAGCTCCTCATAAGAGCTTATTAAGTATGACACCCGATCTGCGTATTTAAAGTGTTTTGAAGTGACTTATCGGCTCATTTTCACATTATGTTCGATGGGCGACAAAACTTTTGGCTTGTGAAAACCTGCCCTGTCTGTGTTCATTAAAGGTTCAATCTTTCTTTGGTGCATGAAATAAACATTTTTACATACATTTTCATTCGGGAGGGTTGTAGCTTTCATATGAGTGACTTCTGAAGCCAAGTGATTGATTGAAAGTCAGGTTATTAGCTGTTATTCCAAACAGATGGGTAGGCGACAACTCTTTTGGAGGCGAGTGTAGTGTTTAATACATTGGTAAAACATTAGCTTACGGGTTTGTTAGTGTATCCACATGCATCAACATGGAATATCATGTAAAATGTACAGTACGTGCTTTATTCTAACTATAAGATACAGTGCAAGTACACATTACATGCTGTTACATACATTTTTGTTAGACTGTACCCAATTAATGTAGCAGGCAGAATAAATTGAAGCAAACATCTTCTATTAGAGTAAGATAACCCAATCTCCGCCCACCCAATGCGAAGGAGTGTGCTCAAGTTGGGTCTCCTATCCTTCTTCTTGTCTTTCTGTGGCATTTGGTGACAGCTTGCATGTGATATTCTGGTCTTTGGAGGAAAAATTTCCAGGATCGAAGCAACTGCGCTTTGTCTGCTGGGTTAACTGCTGGGTTATTTCTTGCCCATTTATAAACATTTGTAAACATTATTTATAAGTGTTTATACAGCTGTGAATAGGTAGTTATTCTATAGTGTTACCACTTGAATTATATTTATATTTTTTTATTTTATTTATTATTTATTTATGTACTAATCGCAGCATAATTGCAGCTTTCTGTTCTGGACAAGCGCATCAGCAAAGCAAGATGACGGTGAACGGTCTGAGTCCACCCATAGGCCTACCGAAATGTATGTCAATATCTGTGCCCATGTCAGTCAGTGCCCAAAATCCATATAACTACATATTTCATATCAATAACACCACACATTCTGCTTATTTCCAGCTATACGCAACCACCTCCCTCACCCCCGCCCCCCCACACTACCTCCATCCCTTGTACACAGTCTTGTCACCTCCCGCACTGACTACTGTAATTCTCTCTTCTTTGGTCTCCCTCAAAAATGCCTCCATAAGTTCCAACTGGTCCAGAACTCAGCTGCTCACATCATTACCAAACCCTCTGCCTGTCACCACATTACTCCTGCACTGCACCATCTCCACTTGCTCCCTTTCAAATTTACAATTCATTTTAAAATACTCCTCCACACCATCAAGACCATCCACAATCTTGCCTTATCTGTCTAATCTTATTCAAATTGCAAATTGCTCTCTCCCTCCGTTCCTCCTCCTCCATCCTCCCCTCTGCCTGCTCCACAGCTCTGGGGTCCGTTTCTCGATTATTGTCGTTGCTAACCGTCTTAAGACGTAACACCATTCCCTTGGATTTACTGGTAAGCGTCGCTGTCAAGATGCAGTTGAGTCGCTCGTACGAAGGACTTTGCTAAGGATGATAGCAAAGACGCTTTCGAGAAACGGACCCCTGGAATGCTCTTGCTCCTGACACCTACTCATTTGTTTCAGTTCACCTATTCTTCATGACGTTTTAACTCTGTTTTTGGATTATTTTTGTTTCCAATCTCTCTTTTTTTGTGAGTCTTGTTTTATTGTTGCTTATCTCTGTACTGTGTACTTGAATGTTTTGAAAGGCACTTTAAATTCAAGTGTTTTATTATTATTATTATCATTGTTATTATTATTATTATTATTATCATCATCATTATTATTATTATTATTAAGTTCAACACATTACAGATCCATGTGTAGAATATGTGTTCCTCAAATTTTATTGAATTAATTTCATGTACATACAATGGTTTTAGTGGTACTAAATCAGGCATTAGGCCGTAATAGTTATATATATGTTATTTTTCATTTCTGTGTAATTTGACACTATATAATTTCTATGTTGTTACATAGTTACTACATTTGAGTTATTATCTAGTAATTAATGAGGTACTATTATTTAGTAATTTATGAATTACTATTGTTATCATCTAGTTATTTATGACTATGTAACGTCTATGTAAATTAAAAAAAAAAATGCATTAAAACGATCACAGTTCTTCAATAAGACAGTCAGCAGTCAGTTCCATGTGCTTTATATTGTAGTATGAACATAGGCTACAGTATAGTGCCACGGTGCATTTCTCAAAAGCGTAGTTGTTAGCCAGTCAGCAACTTAGGAAGTTGCCAAGGGGGAATTGCCATCAAAACAACAAAGTAGCTAACGTAGTAGGCAACAATAGTTTCAAGAAATGCACCCTTGAGCAGCAGACCTCCAAAATGCCTTTGCACGCCAGTGTTTGTGGCATGGACAGTGTGGTGAAAGAATCTGATGGAAATGGGGCAGCTATTGTGGTTTGGCTGGTTTCTACCAACCCTTATTTCAACCACTACTGTCTGTGTCCCAAATTGAACGTAGTGCCCAAGGTCAGAGTCTCATACAGTGTTTTCACACCTGGCCCCTTTAAGCCATTTAAGTGAACTCAGACCTGTGACTCAGCATTTTCTGTGCATATGTGAACGCTCCAAAGTGTACCCAGACCCCTTGGAAGTGAACCGTACTGAGACCTTTATTGACGTGGTCTCAGTACGGTTCGCTTATGAGTCCTGACAAGTTACACTTGTGACTAGGTGTAATCACTTAAGGAGAGCTAGAGAGGAACAGGTGTGATCAAAAAGAGGACTGACACACCAGAAAAAGCAGCAGGTTATTTTTGTAATACACTCACAATATGAACAAAAACATCTAAATCTAATCTAAATGTAAATGGACTCCTTTTGCTGTCGGTTCACTTAAAGAGGTCTAGGTGTGAAAATGCCCATAGTCTCATAGTCACTTCTAAAATAAAAACAACATTATCTGAAGGCCAGAAGCAAAAGGGACATGTTTATACAGTTTTTCATCGTCATCAGTCATTGTGGTGCTTTTCCACTCAGTTTTGCCTACTTATGAATTGATACTAATTGAGACAAAGCATGTTGTTCAGAGTCTCATACATTGTAGTAAACCAAAAGAAAATAATCTGATGGCCAAAAATAAAAGGAAAATGTTCATACAGAAAATAAAAATAAAACTGAAACAATATTTAATTGTTGTCAGTCATTGTGTAGCTTTTCCTGTTTTTTTCTGCTTTTGAAATTGAATTGTGTTCATGTGTTTTGCTTCTTTTTCCAGTAGGTATTTTCCTGTGATCCACAAGTGTCCTTTCCCCCGAGGGGAGAAACTCAGACCAGATGATCATATCGACAACTCACTAGACCTCTGGTATGATTTTTAAACAATTAAAGTGACATAAGGAATAGTTAGTGTTTACATACGTACAGAAGGAGACTAAGAAGGACGTCATTACTGGGGATTGGACTGCCTGAGATGCCAGAGCTGGCCTAGATCGGGAAACCTCTTGGCACGTATGTGTGTGTGTGTGTGTGTGTGTGTGTGTGTGTGTGTGTGTGTGTGTGTGTGTGTGTGTGTGTGTGTGTGTGTGTGTGTGTGTCTGTGTCTGTGTCTTTGTGTCTGTGTCTGTGTGTCTGTATTTATGTAGCTACTTGACACCTGAATTTCCCCCGGGGAACAAAAAAGTTTCTCTACTCTACTCTACTAGATAAAATCCGATGTACAATCAAATGTTACTTTTATTCGGCCCTGCCGTTCGATTCCTCCCCCCATCTCTCTCTCCCACTCATTTTATGTCTCCCCTCCACTGTCCTTAGTTTTATTGGGGGAGTGGCAATGGTGTAACATGCTAGTGCACCTGTGCCATTACGGGCTACTTGCCAATGGTGACCAAAGGCAAAGTCCAGCCTGGGAGTGCGTTACAATAAGCGACCTTGCCTCCTCCACTTGTGCTTGTAGCCTCGCCCCGCCTCCTGGCCCATCCTCCGTGGAGAAAACGATAAAGTGTCCCAGCTGTCAGCCTAGCCACAACATCTTTTGAGGGACTGTTTTTCATTCACCATCCCAATTGCAAATGAGACAAAGACTTTACAATTGAGCTTTTGCAAGATATTGAAATATAATGCTGTTGTCAGTGATGTCATCATGACATATTACTTCCTGGTACGAGGAAACAAGCACAAGTGGAGGAGGCAAGGTCGCACATTGTAACGCACTCTGGGTCATTTCCCATTTCCCTACCCTGCCTTTCTCTCCCACTCATTTCCCATTTCCCTACCTCACCTTTCTCTCCCACTCATTTCCTGTCGTAATCCACACTGTTCTATCCTCATCAACCCGTTCGCACAGAGCTTTTATTATAACCTTACTGCCACCAACATGTAGTGACCCAGTCTTAAAGGGCAACTCCTGCCAATTTCAATGTGCTGTTGTATTGCTCACGCTACTCTTGACTTGTCAGTACCCGGTGACGCAGCATTTTTTGGCTCAGCCCTTTCCAAGATATGAGCTATTCTAATGGGGGCAACTTTTGTTTACATTTCAAAAAAACATTTTTATTTATTCCTAAAAACATCCAAAAGGTTATGCGGCATCAGCAGACAGCTAGCAAACAGCGATACCTTTTGGGAAAGTATTTGGAGTAGGCTTATGCTCATTTAAAAAAAAATTAAACAAAAGTTGCCCCATTAGAATAGCTCATATCTCGGAAAGGGCTGGGCCAAAAAATGCTGCGTCACCGGGTACTGACAAGTCAAGTGTATCGTGAGCAATACAATAGCACATTGAAATTGACTGAACTGGTCCTTTAACCTGTTGCTCTGAGATCTGTCTGGGATCTCGGTACTTACCTGTTGGCATTCCAGTCCCAAATCATCCTAGTAGGAGATCGCACTTATCCAACCTCCTACTACGAAAATTGCTCTGGAACGCCTGTCGAAATGGGACATCCAACTAGCGAAGTCGGGGTGACTCGCACTACTCCCACCTCAACAAATCGAAGTCGGATGATAATGGCGGCCCCCATGGAGCCGTTATTTAAAATGTCAATAAATAGTGAAACTCCATTAATCTTTTGTGCAGCTGTTCCAAACACAGCCATCTTAACTCAACATATTCTTCGTGTTATAACATGATATTGTGTCAACATAAATGTAACATTTGACAGAGTAATAGCTCATTTGGCTCGTATCAAAACACCTCGCTAAAGCCAGCTAAACCGCGACGGTTGCCATGGTTGTAGAACTCCCACTTCAACTGTCAGGAACAGGAGCAGAAATATTCAGGTTGGATAAGTGCGATCTCCTACTAGGATGGTTTTCTGTACTAAGAGGCTATAGGCATGCACGTCTATAAAAGTACAAAGATTTTACTTTAAAATGAAGTTAAAGACTTAAATTTACTTTAAAGACTTTTGTATTGAAATCTTTTTTAGGTCGAGACAGGATGTTGAAACATGCACACCGTGGAGGGCACCGATAATGTGGGATGAGATGTTCCAGAGTGATGTCTATGAGAAATACTACTCGGAAAAGGGAACATCAGTTGCTCTAACAGTGTTTGCTGTTGGGAGGTCAGTAATGTATTAGGCTACGTACTTTTATTAAGTTTGGTGACCTTTTAGCATGTGTACAGTTTTGATGGGTAACAGAAAGATAGGTGTCTTCATTTTCCTAAATTGTTAAGCAAAAAAACTTCAGACTTGTTGAATTTCTGACTTGCCCGGTGACCAGTGATGGGCTTAATGGATTTATTAGTTACAATCTAGTGCCACATATTCCAAATGACCTTGTTATACCTGTCCAACTCAACTAGGTGATCATTCAAACAGCCTATCACCTGGCTGAATTGTACAGGCAAAACCAAGTCATTTGGAATGTGTGGCACTGGATTGTAACAAATGAGTCCATTTGCCCATCACAGCCGGTGACATGTAGTAAAACAACTTATGTATGTGTGTTTTTGTCTATTTGTGTCTATCTGTGTTTATATCCTGTTTTTTACCCTGTGAGACCAAAGGCAATTTTCATGCTTGCATGATAATAAAGTATAATCTAATCTAATCTAATCTAATTTACGTAAAAAGCATATGCTTTTGTTCCTTTCACCTCCAAAGATACTTGGAGATCTACTTGGCGGATTTCCTGACGTCAGCAGAGCAGCACTTCATGGTGGGCTTGCCGGTGGACTACTACGTCTTCACGGACGTCCCGACCAACGTTCCCTCGATCCAGCTGGCCCCGAAACGGACCCTTCAGGTCATCGGTGTAAAGAAATACACGCGCTGGCAGGACATCTCCATGATGCGCATGGAAACCCTTACAGAGACTATCGAGAACCTCATCAGCAAGCGTAATGAGTACGTGTTCTGCTTGGACGTTGACCAGTTCTTTGTTGGGCCGTTTGGCTGCGAGGCTCTCGGGGATTCGGTGGCCCAGCTGCATGCCCATTACTACAAGAAGGACGCGCCGTTCACCTACGACCGAAACCCCAAATCCATGGCTTACATGGAGGAAGGAGACTACTACTACCACGCCGCAATCTTCGGTGGCACCTGGCAAAGTGTGAAGAACATCACACAGAGCTGCCTCCAGGGGATCGAGACGGATAAGGAGAACGGAGTCGAGGCCCTCTGGCACGACGAGAGTCACCTGAATAAATACTTCTTTCTTCACAAGCCGAGCAAACTGCTCTCACCAGAGTACTGCTGGGCAAATGAAATTGGCTACCGTTCCGACGTGCACGTCCGCAGACTCATCTGGGCCGAGAAGCACTACAATGCTCTCAGAGACCCGCAGAGATAGACTTAGGCGTCAAACATACCAAAGCCGAACGGAACGGACGCGGTCTTTCTGCTTAGTTTCGGCCGGTGTGTTCTACTCTGCCTTTCACACTGACAGCGTCGGCGTGCATGGCCAGTCCTGTTCAAAACCCCCCACACCCAAAGCTAGCGTGCTACTTTGCCATTCATTTAAATGAGATACCGCCGATCGCCGGCGAGAAAAATACGCTCGAGTTCTATTTTCCAAATGCAGCGCTGACGCCCGACTACGGTCGGTTGGTGTGTAAGGACAGATATGTTTCCATGTAGGCCTATTTTCACAGACGCCGGTAAAAATCGCGTGCGTCACACGCCGCTTTACCGCCCTTGTGTGTAAGACCCCTTAGGGTAGGGTAGGCATCCAAGACTTGTGCTTGTGGCCGTCACTGCGCTTCACTGATGCCCTGCCTCTTTCCCCTCTGACTCATCTGGGCTGAGAATAGTGGTGGACAAAGTAAAAGTAAAAGTAAAAAAAGAAACACAGTTTTCTTCCAACACAAGTAACTGAGTAAAAAGTAGACTAATGTACTTGTCTTACGATAAGCTGATTCTGCACAGGTTGGATTGAGTTTGTAGTGGGTCCTTGTTAGGTTTTTAATGTTTTTCAGTAATAACACAGTTTATCTCATTATTAGGTAGATACAAAGGAATAAACGGTGTAACAGCTATGTAGTATCATGTGCTACTGTCGTAATTACACCAAAAAAGTACTTTTAGTTTTACTTTGTCCACCACTGGCTGAGAAGCACTACGATGCTCTCAGGGACCCGCAGAGATAGACTTATGGTAGGGTAGGCATCCTCGACCTGTGCTTGTGGGGCTTGCGCTTCGCTGATGCCCTGCCCGCCTCTGTGGAGAGAACAATTACGTTTCCCCGCTGACTGATCTGGGCTGAGAAGCACTACAATGCTCTCAGGCAGAGTTGCCAGATGTGTCTGATCAAATCCCGTCCAAAAGGTGCTCAAAAACCGCCAAGAGGCACCAAATTCCGCCCAATTGAAAAGAATTACATTGATGTCTATTGGGCATAAAACGGCAGAAAAAAAACGCAAAATGGACGATTTTTCCCGTTTTTACCCGCAGACGGCGACTAATTATGGTGATGATACACAGGAAAACTTTTTGAGTAACTATTGTTAAACTATTGATTTTACTTTTTTTCTAGAAGTTGTAGAATCCCAGGTAGCACTCCAACTGAACTTGATTCTCTTTTGATTTTAGATTTTATTTGTACAGTTTATCACTATCACACTTTTATCAGGAGAACATGGATCAGCAGTGGACAAATTTTCTCAATCATCTTTATCAGAAAATTAGGAATGTTGCCCACAAAGTTGCCCTGTGGATCATCACATTCAGGGTAGTCCTACATCGCATTATCCTATCTGCCATCCATCCTCGATCTGTGCTTGTGGCCTCACGCTTTGCTGATGCCCCACCTCTGTGGAGAAAACAATAAAGCTTCCCTGTTGTCAGCCTAACTTTCGAGGGACTTTAACCCATTCAACATCCCGATTGCAAATGAGAAAATTACATTTGAATTGCGCTTTTGTGAGATATTGAATTAAACTTCTGTCGTCAATGACGTCTTGTGGCGTCATCATCACGAGGCCACAAGCACAATGGAGGACGGGAGTCAGGGTAAATGGAAAAAATCTAAGAGTCCTAATCAATGTCTTTCCTCCATGTCGTTTCCTCTGGTCTAGTGCCTTGGTGCCACCTGGCCCCTCCTGTGGAGAAAGCTATAAGGTGACTTCCGATATACTGACTGCAAATGAGAGAATAATTCAGAATTGAATTGAATGTTTGTGATATACTGTAAACATCTTAGCATATTGAGATGTCATGTGTGATTTATTGCCCTGGTCCTGGTGGACTGTTGATGAATGTGGCCTGGCCTTCAGTGGTGTAGTCTACGTAGAACGGAGTATACCCACTTCTAAATTTCAGGGATTTCAGTATACCCACTTAAAATTGATTGATCCATTGTTTTGAATAGCACAAATATATACAGTATACCCATTTCAAAAAATGCTCAAATATACAGTATACCCACCATAAAAAGTAGACTACACCACTGCTGGCCTTGTCCTGGTTATAAGGTGGAGGAAATGATAGGAGGAATGAAACTGATTTGTAGTAGTCCTCCTTATGCCTATTGGGTAACACAGCGCCAATTCCTGCTGCAAAAAAAACCCTTTTCTGCAAATGTTTGAAAGCTATAGTGATTTATATTCTGACAGCACTTAAAATGTGTGTGTGTGTGTGTGTGTGTGTGTGTGTGTGTGTGTGTGTGTGTGTGTGTGTGTGTGTGTGTGTGTGTGTGTGTGTGTGTGTTTGTGTGTTTTCAGGGGTGGCCAAAAATCTGCCGTATAGTAGTAAGCCATACAGACTGTATAGTAAGCCATACAGTATGGTGGATAACGGCACTTCTGCTTCGCTCTGCTGTTGGATGTGCTTGTGCAGACCTTTTGAAAGCATGGCTGTGCACAAAACACCAAATGAATTGAGAAGTGTTAGCCAACCTGTAGCCAAAAAGGAACCTTTTTTTGTTGTTGTTGATGTTGTTCTAAATACTTGAAGAGCTTACAGCGAAAGCAAAGGCACTTGAGCATTTTTGAATGCTAGCACTGTTATAATAGTGCATTGCGTTGCTGTCAATTTGATGTGCGTGGATAACCACTAGAAACTGTTTAAGAGCAGAGGCCAGTACTGTACATACAGTAATGTTACGTAAATAATATACATTTCACTGCCACGTGTAGACAAAGGTATTGTGGTCAAATCCAACCACCTATCCTATGCACAATTCTGTAGACCTACTGTGTGGACCCGTCTGAGGTTTTTCTTCTTTAAACAATACTAATGAGGTCGATAAAGGCCGCTCTTGAGAAGCTGGCCAAGGAGTATTTGTTTTTCTTCTGTTGACATTGAAAAAAGTCAACCCACTTCAAATGAGCCCAGACTGACGGACTGCCATGGCTGGATTGGCCATAAGGCATACCGGGTATTTGCCCGGTGGACTGTTGATGATTTTGGCCTGGACCTCCCCTCTATGCAGTGGTGTCACAGTGGTGTAGTCTATGTAGAACGCAGGTGTACGCAATATACCCACTTCTAAATTTCAGGGATTTCAGTATACCCACTTAAAATTGATTGATCTATTATTTAGAATAGCACAAATACTACAGTATACCCACTTCAAATAATGCTCAAATATACAGTATACCCACTACAAAAAAAGTAGACTACACCGCTGTGGTGTCGCTCCTCATGCCGGTGCAGCTGACCTTTCTGACTCAGATGTAAATATTCATTTTGCCTGATGTGATCAAAATAGCTTGTAATAGATGACTAAAAATATTGCCACGTGCTTCATTGTTTCTCTCAATGCCTGACGGACTGGTCTTGGCTGGAAAAAGCCCGGCCTGGTTTCTTTGTCCCAGACCAGTGCTGCGGGCTGCAACAGCTGCCAAGAGTATTGTGCCGAAATCAAATGTGGGGATAAGTAGGCACCGACGCACCTTATTTATATAGTTGGGTCAAAGACGTTTTTTTTGGGCGTCAGGTGGCGCAAAGGTATCTAATGTCCATAAATTAGTGGTTGATATGCTTCATGCTTCTTAGATAGTCAACTAAAAAACAAAAACAAAAATGGCGGCACAGCTCAATCGAAGAGCAAAAAGTGGCGGTCGGGTCGCGCTGTGTCGAGCTGCAGGCCTAACAGAAAACCGGCAGTGGAAAAGAGCCAATAGTGGCACTAGCTGTCCATGTGCCGCCCTGACGTGTGCTACTGCTGAAACGTCACTGACAGAGCCGTATATTAAGAGAGTCTGGCCAACTATGGGTTCCAACGTTCAATATAGTAGTTCGATAGTTTGTTAGTTTGATGGTCAATGAAGCCTTATTTGTATTTTAAATCGAGCGATTTTGACGGTATGCTGCCCATAGGGTTACACTGTAGAATCCTTGCCGTGGTGAGCGAAAATGGCGTCCATGATTTGAGTTGGCCAGACTCTCTTAATATACGGCTCTGGACACTGACCCAGTTACAACAGGTCCATGCGCTCTCTCTTACAGTTACAATAGGTACATGGGATCTGACGTGGCTCACAGGGAAATAGGGATGCAAAAGTACTTGCTTTCGTTATTACTCTTTGAGTCACCTCACAATTTGCAGGGGCCATTTGTAATTCAGTGGTAATAATGTTATCAATGTATGATGAAAAAAAAACATATTCCTATCGAGGATGGATAATAATGAATACCAATATCATCATTACATTATGAATTACATTGCATTTGGCAGACACTTTTTAACCAAAGCATCTTACAATCAAGGACATAATCATAGCCAACATCACTAGCAGATACAAAGTGCAGAGTAAATATACTGAACAACAAATTAAGTTGCTAGCTAAGTAGTGTAGAGTTTGTGTTTTTAAGTACATTAGCACAGGGTTAAGTAGAGTACACACACACACACACACACACACACACACACACACACACACACACACACACACACACACACACACACACACACACACACACACACACACACACACACACACACACACACCAGGGCTTGACATTACATTTTTCACCCACTGGCCACTGTGGCTAGTGGTTTTCCCAAGTCACTAGCCATTCAAGTATTCCTCTAGCCACAGATTTTATATTGTTTTTTTCTTTCTTTATCATGATCATGTACGCCTGACCGCAAAAGATGAGGTGCTAAAGCAAGATGAGTGTATAGCTTTCCACATGAAAGTATATCCAGCAAATCACTGAGTCACTGAGCTTTTTCATACAAACAATTGATACACAAGGGTAAAACAACAGCATAAAGGCTACTATGATGCGTAGGCCTGTGTCATACCAAAGAATAAGTTGCCAGCAAAATTGGCTAGTGACACGGAAAGTATTGCCCGCCACAGCCAAGTTTTACCAGTATTTGGCCGGTTGGCAGGTGCCATTGTCAAGCCCTGTGTCACATACTCATTATGCCATAGAGTGCGTTACAATATGCGACCTTGCTTCCTCCACTTGTGCTTGTGGGCTTGCCCCGCCTCCTGGTCCCTCCTCCGTGGAGAAAACGATAAGTTTCCCAGCTGTCAGCCTAGCCACAACAACTTTTCATTCATCATCCCAATTGCAAATGAGAAGACTTTACAATTAAGCTTTTGCAAGATATTGAAATACAATGCTGTTGTCAGTGATGGCATCATGACATATTACTTCCTGGTACGAGGAGACAAGCACAAGTGGAGGAGGCAAGGTCGCATATTGTAACGCACTCATAGAGTCTGGCTCGGGACTGGGTCAGCTCAAGCATTAGTGTAGTTCAATGACTCACTGTAGTATCATTAATGTAGTTGTGATAGTCACCTTTGGACTTAAGGAAGTCATAAGACCTTCAATGAGATTGCTTATCAGCATAGCAGGTGAAAGGTCAAAGTGAGGGAGCACTGTCAGACGTTTTTGAGTGCCGTGGAGAGAAAAAAATGATTTGATGTCGTTGAAACATCTTTTTTGACTGGCCAGGCAGCTGATAAAGCAGTAAAACTAGGCAGTTAGAGTTGTATATTTATTTATTTTTGTACATACGTTGATGACTTAATGCATTTCAGACACATTCAGTAATTCCAAAGGCACATACATTTCATAATTTGGTGTGAATATTCCCCTCCTGGGGATCAATTAAGTTACTATACTCTATTCCTTCAATATATCTACCCCAGGGGATGAACTGATTGAATGTTGGAGGGCAGAGGGCAAAGCTTGGCTATCGTTTTGCTATCATGTGAGCACCATTAGGGGGTGATGCAATAGCATTGCTCTTGTTGTAAGTTGCAATGGTTTGGGACACAATGCTCACCACACACGTGAAGTGTTAGTGACTTGAGAGAAGAAACCAGTTCCAGTGCGCAATGCATCACATTTGTTAAGCAGTGTGATGTGTCCTGCATCACCCATGCACAAATTACTTTTTAGGAAAGGAAGCCCACTTTAGAAAAAGAATCTGATGTTGTCACGTGCACCTTCTTTCCTTGTTATTGTGTGCTCTTCTAGAGCTAAGCTCAGGAATGTTATTGTTGGCATTTTGATTATTTTAGAAAGATACTTTTTTTTTCTTTTATTTAAGCCGAGATACAATATGACCGATGAATACTGTATGCAAATTCTTTTGTGACATTTGGTGAGTGAAGTGTGGAAGTGATTGAAGAATGCATATAATGACAGATACTATGATTTTATTGAAACACTTTGGACAAAACATACAATAAACTATATTGTAATACAACAGACCAAAAAAAATCACAGTCTCTCAAACATTATTGCTTTGTAAAATCTGATTCCCAATAAACGCAACAGTGTACACACGTCAATGAGTAATGTGCCATCAATGAACACAAACGCAACAGTGGCAAGTAGTGGTTTCTCATGGTGTGCCTTCAAAGCTTGGTTGGCATGATGACCTTTGGACATACGTAAGGAGGTCAGGGCTCACTTGAAGAAGAGGCACCAGCCTCAAATGAGACTACCCTAAAGAAATAAAACAGCCATAAGACACTGAGACTGTTTATATGCAGTGCACACCAATTAACTAACAGTGGAGTAAGTGGTTCATTCAAGTGCACATATATATGGAATAAACAGTTTATAGTAAAAGGTTTATTGCCGTAATCGGTTTATGAGAAAGTCGATTTGCAAAGGTTGGTTTTTGACTAATAAACTGATTTCTCAAGACATGTCGACACCTTAAACCGGCTATTATCGGGTTATTGACATTCTAGAATAGTAAGTAGCCAATCACAAGCTTTGAATTCCTGGCTGGTGTCACACACTTGAGTGGAACACATGCAACCAACAGACTGCATGTAAACGACAATAAGCAGTTTACTCCAATGACCCGATTAATTGTGGTAATGTTAACGGGCTCACTGATTTGACATCATATAGCTCTTTTGGTTGTCACATTGGTACAAAATGTTTTTTTTCAGGGTGCACTGCATTGCAAAAACACTCCCTACAATCAATCCCTTACACAACAGAGGGCTGCGATGTCCATTAGCTCTTGAATCGGAATAGCACCCAATGGCAATTACATGCAGGGAATATGGTGTACCGTTTTCAAACGGAATGGTGGCAATATTCTGTGCGCGCACAAGTCATATATAAATTCTTAATTCATTCCGAATGTGTTTTCGAGTAAGTACCGGTTGCAGAATGCTGTTCCACACATGTAAATGGAATACTCCGGAACTTGTTTAAAAACAAATACTGACAATATTCCGCATGAATCCAGAAATTATTCTGTGTCTGTAGCAGCACCCTATCCATTTCATGGAAGCAGTAGGGTACTGTAGCTTAAATGCATTCACTACATTGCAAGACTATGCAAGAATATTCTCACTTAACTCGTTTCACAAGCGGGCAAAGGTTTTGTTCCATACCAACAAGAACGATTTAATAATTACCAATGTGAAAAACTTCCTGATCTTTCGTTCCTGTTTTATAAGTTAGTACAAAAAAGGCTGCTAAACATTCAATGCAAACAAGGACACGCATCACAGTACACTCTTCAATCTTCTCTGACACAGCCGTGCTTTCCCCTAGTGGTTTTATCACTTCCTTCTCATGCTCAGTTTAACAATCAACAATCAGTCTGTCTCGCCTCAGGAGCCTAAGTGGTGCTACTGGGCATATATTTGGGCACAGTGACGTAATAAGATGGCCTGGGGCCTAGGCTACAGGTTGCTGTGCCCCCCGGAGGGACCATTTTTCGACAACATTTACATAGACATGTGTCATAATTACGAGCTAGGAATTAAGGATGACATGTCTATCTACTGTACTCAACATCACAGCTGAGCTTTTCAACATCGCATCTTGTCACAATTCTGCACTTTTTCACTTTTCCCAGTAAGATCAAAAAACAGAACTGAATTATTTTGCTGTGTCGGTTCACTTTTTGGTCCACTTGAAGGGGACTGAGTTTGGTTCACTTGAAGGGGACTAGGTGTGAAAATACCCTTAGTGAACTGTACTGAGACCAAGTCAACAAAGGTCTCAGAATGGCTCACTTCCGAGGCGGTCTGGCTGGGTACACTTTGGGGCGTTCACATACAGTATGTACAGAAAATGCTGTCACAGGTCTGAGGTGTGAAAATACCCTTAGTGTGCAAACACTACTGGTGTTGGAGACGTGGCACGCAGCTGTACCCACAGGCTTGATTGTTTGACTGGTACCAAAGAAGGAACCCGTGGAATGCCCATTGCACTCATCATCATCACAATCATTTTTATCTGATGCTACAATCCCAGACACAACATGTTGTGTCAGGTAAAACATGTCTGAAAACTACAAACAGTCTGTATAGTACAGCTCCCAAAACGTTTTCAGGCTCCCTTTTAACATTGTACCAACAACAAGTATATACAATCTAAAAATCAGAAATTATACTGACATAAATAATTGATTTTATAAGACGATGGCATTGGACTTTTTTTTTCTATTGTTTAAAAAAAAGCAGATATGTGAGACAGACAGTGGTTGAGAAATGAGAACACAAACTGCACACCTCTAACTGAGCTGAAGCTCACCAAACCACAGAGTTGAGAAACCACTTGCTGAAATGCTATTGGTCTCCTCATTCACTCTAGCATCTTGTGTTCTACATTTCTTCTTCCTTTGGTTTCTTGCACGCAAATTGTGTGAGTGAGCGAGCTGTGCAGTCTGCATATCTTTGCTGGACTGCAATCTTTACTAAAAAAAAAAAAGCACGTGGCTCGAGATCTAGCCTGCTTACAACCTCCTGATGAAATTAGCTGAAATACGTCTCATGTCCACCTCAATTACATTGCTGTGGGTGCTGCTGCTACTCTGAAAAGACACGTACAAAAACAAATCTCATGCGTAAACCCAGGTGCTTCTACATGTATGACATTTCCAACACATTTCATCACAAGTCCTCAAGTCCTCATCTGCTCATCATCACAAGTCCTCAAAAATAGCTACAAAGGGTTCTTTTAAAATACAAAAAGTGCCTTACACTCTCTCCCTGTGGAACGAAATGCAAATGAAAAGTAAATCAGAACAGAAAAAAACACCACAGTGAAAAGGTTTTGTCCCTCGTAGGAAAGTTTTGCGCACATGTAAAATGTTTCCTTTCCCAAGTAAGGCCCTCTTTGAGGTTATTACTAGCATATGATTCAAAGGCCCAAGCAGCAGGCAGGCAGGAACAGGGTTGCCAGATTGGGCAGTTTTCCGCCCAATTGGGCTGCTTAAGATGGATGTCTGCGGGTAAAAGTGGCATTTGGGCGGGTTCTTCCTGCTGAAACGGCCACAGAAATCAATAGAATTTAGTTCAAATTGGGCGGGATTTAGTGCTTCCAGGCGGGTTTTGAACTTTTTTTTGGGCTGGAAATCATCAGTCTCATCTGGCAACCCTGGTCAGGGCCAAACGTCTCTGCCAATAGGAGTCCCAGGAGCACGTACTACGCTCTGCCTTAGCAACCGAGGAAAACACACAGACCACATGGGGAAAAAAAAACCCTAAAAAAAGTCTGAAGTCACTATTAAGAGCCATAACCATGACAATATTGGAACATTGACTGCGGAAAGAGTAAAAAAAAACAAAAAACAAAAAAACACTAATCTTTCCACCCAATCACAGCAGCTTCCCTCATGTGACCTATAAAACATCTTTGACCTGAAAACGGTCTTTGTTTTACGCAAAAACCCAGCCTGACATTTGCAGCAGATGTTGTGGTACCAGAGCAACTCTCTTTAGACTGGTCTTACCATTACATTACATTACATTACATTTCACTTAGCTGACGCTTTCATTTGTTCAAAGCGACTCACAACTATTATTTTTCAGGGTATTGGTTACAGTCCCTGGAGCAATGTGGGGTTAGGTGCCTTGCTCAAGGGCACTTCAGCCATGGATGGAGGTGTAGGGAGAGGTCAGGGGGGATTTTAACCGGCAACCCCTAGATTGAAAGACCAACTCTCTAACCACTAGGCCACGGCTGACCCCACCATACCTTACCTTACCCCTCATACTAATGTCTTTCACACAGAGGGTCTAGAACAGCCCAATTGAGAAATGGTAACTAGTGGGAGGGGTGAACTCCGCTGAAATTTGAAATTGGAAAGGTCTGGTTTTACCCAAACACTAACCGGCTTTGGGTGTGACACGTACGCGTATGCTCGTGTGCAATGCATCGTTGTTCGTCCCGTCCCTCGTCCGTCCCTCTCCCGTTCGCTGATTGGCCAGTTGTCTATAAACAAGAATAAACTCCTCCCAGAAGACCAGTCCCAGACACAACAGGGAAGGACATGTAAATTAACAGGACTTTACAGATGGCAAAGCCAGACTAAACTCTTTCTCATGAGCCACACATTTATAAACCCCTATAAACACCTTGCACCACAATAAAACAACTAAAAAGTATCAGAGTGCTCCAGTCATCCCTGGCCTAGTCTTTCTGAAGTGGAGCAGTTTGCTTTCTCTTGTCTACCGTCCTGAACTGGGAGCACCAAGAACGGTAGAGTGCAAGTGACTTCCCTTTTCCAAGTTGCATTCCTTTATAAACCTCCTCTCAGTGAGCCTCTCTCTCATAGTCTCTCCCTCTCATTGTCATCACAAGCCAAATATTTCTGGGACCATCCACAGGTTGGGCTCGACTGACTGTGTCTAGACAGACAATACAATATAATATGTACCTCAAATGTCTCTTTCTTGGCTCTTGCATTTGTGAGCCACCAGTGCTTCAGGCAATGTAGTCATCTCTACACTGTTTATGGGATTTTGGATGGAAATACTCTTAAATTAATGCTGAAAATCCGCAGTAGAACGCATGTCTTGTTTGTTTCATTCCAAATCCATTGTGGTGGTGTATTACAGAGCCATGAAGATGAGGATTGCAGGAGTGCCGCTGTCCAAATACGAATGGACCTGTACAAGCAGCTCAGGTGTCTTCAGTGGCCATGTTGTTTGTTGATGTTCTCTTCCTGTTCAGTGGCCAATCAAAATCAAACACACAAAAGTTTCAATCATTTTGATTGGCCGCCACGACCTGATGACTGTTTAGCCGTCAGAATAGAACACTGAATTTCGCCTCTCTTCGCATGAATGAGATCCGTCAGGCGTCAGGTGTCTTCAGTGGCCGTGTTGTTGATGTTGTTGTTCTCCTCCTGGCCAGCGGGGGAGCTCTGGGCGCCGTCGGGGGAGGTCACGTTCAGGTAGCTGAGGTCGGAGGGCTGTGGGAAAGCCACAGAGAGGGAGGATCGCAGGCTATCCAGGTGGTCCACCACCTTCACCCGACGGATGGACTCCAGGAGGCTCAGGGGGTCACCCAGGCCAGGCTTTGGACTGGAGGGGGTGGGGGAGAGAGAAGGGAAGAAAGAAGAGTTGTGTAATATTTTATTTCTGCTTATCTCCTCTATTTCAATTCCTGTATTTTATTTTATTTTACTTTTATTTATTTATTTATTAATATTTTCTATTTTGTCTTATTTTTTTCTATCTCTTCTACCTCATTTCATTATTTTGAGCTGCATGTCCCGTATGAAATTGTGCTATACAAATACAGTATTACCAGAGAGAGTAGAGAGAGAGAGGTTCCATTGGCCCATTGTTTCCGGGTTCTATTATTGCAATGGGGAGGGGGGGAAATCCCCCTTTAGGCAGACCTAGGCAGACCAAAGGACTGTTCTATTCATTGTATGAGTATTATGACACGCCCCTTTAGGCAGACCGGAACCTGGTCATGTTAGGTGTCCATAGCAACCTATTACATTGGCATATCTCTATGTATTTAAAGAATCTCTGGTTATACAGTTATTGTTATAGTCTTGATAGAAGAAGGCACAGGTGGTCACCCAGGCCAGGCTTTGGACTGGAGGGGGGTGGGGGTGAGAGAAGGGAAAAAAGAGATTTGTGTATAGCCTTGTTAAGTGAAGGCACAATTCACTTGAAAAAGGATGGGAGAAATCCAGGTGGACGTCTTCTTAACTACTTAACTACAACATACTCAGGGTGCGATTTGTCCAAAAACCAGAAGGGGGAATATGTTTCAGATTTCAAGCAATATCAATGGAGTTACATTAAACTATGATTAAAATCGTGTAGAAAAAGTGACAATATCAAAACCAGAAGAAGGGACAATCCCCCCCATCCCCCCCTACAAATCGCACCCTGAACATACTGATGGTGTACGTTACTTGTAATTCTATAACCATTAGAGATGTACAGGATCCAAGATCCGGTTCCGGATCCGGCAGGATAATAGGGTTTTTCAGACTATCCGGATCCGGCAGGATCTTAACCAGTGGATCCGGTATCCGGCAGTTAGCTAAAAATCAGGATCTGGGGCATCTCTACTTTTTACGTAGCCTAGGCTTTTCAGTCAGTCTTTCACAACCCCAATCGCTGCATGGAGTGAAAGCCCTTTGGAAGCAGCCGTTGAAGGCAGTGTGGCAGTAAGCCAATGAGTCTTAAAATAGTTTGCGCCAACGTAATAAAAAGGGTCCACGAGTGCGAGTTGGCTATGTGTTTCAACCCTTTCGTAGGATCTGGTATCCGGTATCCGGTTCCGGATCCGGCAGGATCTTAAGCAGTGGATCCGGTATCCGGCAGGATACTAAAAATCAGGATCCGGTGCATCTCTAATAACCATACTACCTCCCGTTTGTCAAGACTAGGGAAAAACGCTTTTCCTTTTTAGAGCCTTTTTATACGTATTCATTCCATGTTTGAAAGCACGGTAGTGCCAACATGCATAGCTGTAACCACAGCAGTGTTAATTTCGTCAACCATGACTATAGACAGGTCATCAGCTGGGAAAATTAGGCCTTTCGTCCTACCGCACTTTTCTCTGTGGATTACTGACCAGAAGGCCTATTGGAAGAAATTAAAACATGGGGCCACATCAATTTTTGCTCAGAATTCAATATGGCCGCCATTTTCCAAAATGACTTGTTTTCATGCATTATTACATTGTACTATAAGGTGATATTCATGAACGATTAACTACTTTCAGCACTATTCTGTCCTATTTCCTTACATACATGTTTACAAAGGTTGACTAAACTAAAACAAATGAAAATAAAGTTGGCCACCTTGCAATATCCAAAGGAAAGTGCTGAAAATAATGATTGATATGCACATAGAGAGTCTATGGCTGGGAAAATTAGGCCTATTGTCCTGTCAGGGTTTTCAGTGGATTGCAGACCAGAAGGCCTATTGAAAAAGATTAAAACTTGGGGCCATCTATGTCCTCCAAAATTCAAAATTTTCTCTGTTTTTCAGAATGGCAGACTTTCACACATTTTTCTCAATACTGTAAGGCCATAATTATCAATAAAGATGACCTATTTTTCAGTTAAATTGTCCTATCTTAGAGACGTGAATATAAAGGTTGTCTAGAAAAAGGCATAAATATATCTTGCCACTTTGAAATATCCAAAGGAATGTTGTCAAATGATTGAATTTCACAAACTCAGTGGACTGCTGAAAAAAAGGCATATTGTCCTGCCAAACTGTGCGTGTGCGTGTGCGTGCGCGCGCGTGTGTGTGTGTGTGTGCGTGCGTGCGCGTGCGTTTGCGTTTGTATGTGTATGTTTGTGTGCCTGAGTGCGCTTTTCTCAAGTGTGTGTGGCCAGTGTGTTTCTTTACATACACTGACATAGACACAGTAGACCGGGTGTGTGTGTTGGGGGGGGTAAGGGTGACCGAATGATGTGGAGGAGCGGGGGGATGAATGAGGGGGTGAGCGGGGGTAGGGGTCAGAGTGGGGGGTGGGGGTAATGAGTCGGATTGAATTAGGGGGTGGGTGGGCAGAATAGTTTGTGGGGGTTGAGTGAGGTGGTGGGGGGGATAGTGTGGGGGGTTCAGGGGGGCAGAATAGGTGTGTGTTTGTGGGGGGGGGTAAGTTCAGTCGTGGGGGGTCGACCTGCCAAACTTTTCACATTAGATTGGGGGGTGGGCGAGTATTTTGTGGGGGGGTGGGGAGAGAATGATTCAGGGGAGGTGAGCGTGGTTGCAGAATAGTGGGGGGTGAGTGAGGGGTGGGGGGGCAGAAAACGTGTGTGGGGGGGGGGGTGGGTTTGCAGAAACGTGTGTGTGTGGGGGGGGGGGAATGAGGGGGTGAGGGGGTGGGGGAGGCAGAATAGTGTGTGGGGGAAAGACACTGTAGAGCAGGGGACACGCGCGCGCACACACGCACGCACACTCACCCTTGCTTTATCCAAAAAAATGTAGGCCTGAAAAACTTTTGGTCAGTAATCTAATGTGAAAAGTTTGGCAGGTCAATAGCCTTTTTTCAGCAGTCAACTGTGTATGTGTAATTCAATCATTTTCTGACAACAATCCTTAGGATATTTCAAAGGGGCAAAATATATTTTTACATCATTCTGTTGCCAACCTTTGTACTCACGTCTGTAGATAGGAGATAGGACAGAATTTCACTGAAAATAGGTTGTCTTTATTGATAATTATGGTCTTACAGTATTGAGAAAAATGTATGAAAGTCTGCCATTCTGAAAAACAGAGAACATTTTGAATTTTGGAGCACATTTGAGATGGCAACCAGCTGGTGAATCTTTTTCAATAGGCCTTCTGGTCTGCAATCCACTGTGAAAACCCTGACAGGACAATAGGCCTAATTTTCCCAGCCATAGACTCTCTATATGCATTTGATTTCAATCATTATTTTCAGCACTTTCCTTTGGATATTTCAAGGTGGCCAACTTTATTTTCATTTGTTTTAGTTTAGTCAACCTTTGTAAACATGTATGTAAGGGAATAGGACAGAATAGTACTGAAAGTGGTTAATCGTTCATGAATATCACCTTATAGTACAATGTAATAATGCATGAAAACAAGTAATTTTGGAAAATGGCGGCCATATTGAATTCTGAGCAAAAATTGACGTGGCCCCATGTTTTAATTTCTTCCAATAGGCCTTCTGGTCAGTAATCCACAGAGAAAAGTGCGGTAGGACGAAAGGCCTAATTTTCCCAGCTGATGACCTGTCTAAATATTTCGTCAATGCCCTTTTTTGATCTTCGTCATTTAGACTAAGACTAAGACTAAATTGGGAAGGCAATGACTAAAATATGACTAAGACTAAAATTGATTTTCGTCATTGTGACTAAGACTAAGACTAAATTTTAAAAAGCTGACTAAATTAACACTGGTGTTAAATAAAACAGAGAAAAAGAGAACCAGTGTGTGAAGAAGTTTCATTCTGCACAGTGTGATGTATATTAGAAAGAGAAGCAGTGTGTGGAGAAGGTTTATTCTGTGCAGTCAATGATATACAGTACGTATGTTACAAAGAGAAGCAGTGTGTGGAGAAGTTCTATTATGCACATTGTTGACTAAAATGACTAAAATGACTAAAAATTGACTAAGACTAAAATTGATTTTCGTCATTTAGACAAAGACTAAGACTAAATTGGGAAGGCAATGACTAAAATATGACTAAGACTAAAATTGATTTTCGTCATTGTGACTAAGACTACGACTATAAAAAAAAAAAGCTGACAAAATTAACACTGAACCACAGCTCTAATTCTACAAGACACTCCTTATGTCTCTAATGCCAGACGTAATGCATTACAAACCCATAGTCTATCCATGACAGCTCAGTCTCAGTGAGAATGACGACTGACAAATCAGTGGCACTCAAAACAGTTTAGATATGAAAAGAGCAATCAGGCTGCAGATGGGGTGTTTTTTTAGGAAGCGCGTGACCACACTGGCATGTGATGGCTGTTTAATATCCGGGAGGGTCTGTCATCGGGGACTAATTATAGAGCCAAAGCCTCTAATGCATCCAGGTCAACAGAGGCTACCTCTCCATTCTCAACGCAACAATGGGAAGAGCTCTACCTCAACGAGCCCGTTTATATGCAAATCAATAAACCGTTCATAATCAGGTTTCTGGAGTAATCGGTTTATTCAAGTGCTCATGTAAACTGAATAAACAGTTTATAATAATCGGTTTATTGCCATTATCGGTTTATGAGAAATCCGATTTGTACAGGTAGGTTTTTGCCTAATAAATTGATTTCTCAAGTCATGTATCCAGCATAATTGGGTTATTATCAGGTTATTGACATTCTAGAATATAGTTAGTAGCCAATCACAAGCCTTAAATTCTAGCTTTGTGTCACACACTTGAGTGGAACACAAGCAACTGACCGACTGCATGTAAACGACAATAAACCGTTTACTCCAATAACCTGTTTATTCCAATAACTTGATTATTGTGGTAATGTAAACAGGCTCATGTGATTCTCAAAGTGTGGTCCAAGGACCACTGGCGGTCCGCCCGCGAGTCCGCAACAGAGCTCAGGTGGTCCGCCAGGGGATTTCTACTTTTCCAAGATAAGCTAGCAGTAGGCTATATTTGTAACATTATTACAAAGTTAAACATAGCTGAAGTCATATTTTAACCAAAATAAGACAGGCGTGTAAATGTGAATAAAAAGTAAGCAATCTGCATCGAAATTGGCAGTGTCAAATTAGCACCCGTCAACTGTCAATTCCATTGACAGGTGGTCCTTGAACACTTCTGAGGGGACAAAGTATCCTTGGTCTGAAAAAGTTTGAGGAACACTGCTCTACCTTGATCCAGGCGTTTGGAGAAGGACGTCACTGTCTGCAGGGATCACTTTCTTCAAGTCCTTTTTTCAAAACACAACACAAAAGAAAGAAAATCAGTGTAAAGAAGAAAAACACAAACACAGGCCTGAAACATTACAAGCACAAACCTCTAAACAGGGCTGTCGTTCAGGCGGGTTAAGTGTGACAGAGGCACCAAGGGCCCCATGTATTTATATATATATACATGTTTTGTTTTGCGTGCGCCGCCTCGTCCGCCGCTGCGTAAGGTCTTCCGTGTTAACGCGATAACTTTTGAACGGATGTTTGGATTTGTCCCAGATTTTTTGGGTGAATGCTCTAGGGCAGGTTCATGAACTGATTCGAGTTTGGAGGTCAACACTGTCAAGATGGCCGAATTCAAGATGGCCGAATTTTTGTTTGGCCCATAACTTCTGACCGGGTGGATGGATTTGTCCCAGATTTGGTGTGTGAATGCTCTAGGGTAGGTTCATGCACTGATTCAAGTTTGAAGGTCAACACTTTCAAGATGGCTGAATTCAAGATGGCCGAATTTTTGTTTGGCCCATAACTACTGACCGGGTGGATGGATGTATCCCAGATTTGGTGTGTGAATGCTCTAGGGTAGGTTCATGAACTGATTTGAGTTTGGAGGTCAACACTTTCAAGATGGCTGAATTCAAGATGGCCGAATATTTGTTTGGCCCATAACTTCTGACCAGTTCGATGGATTTGTCCCAGATTTTGTGTGTCAATGCTCTAGGGTAGGTTCATGAACTGATTCGAGTGTGGAGGTCAAAACTCTCAAAATGGCAGAATTTTCATTTGGCCCATAACTTCTGACTGGGTGGATTGATTTGCCCGGTAACACCTTATTTTAATGGTTCACCATTTCAGTGAATCTACCATATTAGGTACAGTGTAATAACCAGTGTAACAATATGCAATGCCATGTAATACCACTTACACACAAATACATGATGCACAAATTGGTACATGGTGTTACACTGGTATTACATGGTATTAAATATTGTTACAATGGTTATTACACTGTACCTAATGTGGTAGATCCACTGTAATAGTGAACCATTAAAACAGTGTTATCATTTGCCCCATTTTTTTGCTTCATTTTCACAATAGTCGTTTGGTTTTAAGCCTATGCACGTCATAGATCTATGTATAGATATTAAATCTATTTCTTTTATATTTTGTATTTATCATATACGTTTATGAAAAGGTGGACGGGAGTGGTAGGAATAATGGGGGATTGGAAGCGTCGCGTTTCGGGGATATACCTTAAGCAGTCGAAGGCTGCACAGGCCTAGTTTGTTGTTTACAAACACAGTGTTGTGAGAAGGGGTAAGACACTGGCAGCAACCACATGAGCACATTTTTTTCCAAGAATCAGAGGCTGAGTTGTGCACAGACGGGGTCACACAGCCAGGGGAAAACAAAACATGAGAACCCATGTATAGGGGACCCACACACAGCCTGATATATGTAGATTTATGTACTGTAGCTGATTGTACATAGGGCCCAAAATTTGCTGTTACGCCCCTACCTCTAAACATTGAAGGTAAACACAGAAAGGAGTTCGAGGCGAGCTTCTCTCTCCCAAACAGGGCTGGACTGGTCTTCTGGCATAGCGGGCATTTCCCGGTGGGTCCCGCACCATTGTGGGCCCCTATTTTCAGAAATGTAAAAAAAATAAAAAAAATAATAATGTGTGTATATATGTATATATATATATATATATATATTACATTTCTGAAAATAGGGTCCCACAAGGGTGCGGGGCCCACTGGTGAGTCAGTTCTGCACCACTAATTATGAGGGGCGGCCCCTTTACCTCAAAAGTGCCCGGGCCCTATTTCTCCCCCAGTCCAGCTTCTCTCTCCCAAGCACTGCACTACAGTGCCCACGGAGCAGAGCACACATGGAAACCGTTTATGGCCTCATGTGTTTACGAGGGCTGTTAGGAAAGAATGCTCTTGGAGCAGGAGGCAAATGAGCACATACATGGGACAAACACCACACTGCACTACACTGCACTACACCAGGGGTTCCCAAACTTTTTCAGTGGGGACCCCCTTTCGGACTGGAGAATATTTTCGCGAACCCCCCCCACCATAGTCTTAGCCTAGGGATGGATTTCTAGCAATATTAGCTGACAAACTATACATGGAAAATCGAAGCAATATTTTTGTCCATTAATATTGCTACAATTTCCATGAATAGTTTGTCCGCTAACATTGCTAGAAATCCACCGGACGGACAGCAAATACATCTATTAATCATACAGCTGAATACAAGTCCATTTTGTATGCGACCCCTCTTCAGAACCTCCACGACCCCCGTATGGGTCCCGACCCCCAGTTTGGAAACCACTACACTGCACTACACTACAGTCAATGCTGCCAGTTGTGTTGTATTATTCAAAACTCCATTGATCCTGCCTCAGTATGAGCACTATGGGAAAGCAACACATTACAGCAATAGGCCATGTGAGGACACAGGCTCGCACTGGATTTACCGGTACATAGGCCTTGCTTAGACTTATTTTTAAACACAGATATATTTTTTTCAATATTTATTTATTACGTAAAAACATGGCATGTGGATGACAATAAAAGCACCATTGTGACAAGTGCATTTTAGATCCCTAAAACAGATGTTTTTGAAAGGAGAAATGTTTTTAAACAGATTTCTAAAACCCCATTTACGTGTAACGAAGAGGCACAAACCAGTGGCAGCACCAGTTCCAAAAATGTGCATATACACAGTATGTACTATTGACCCGTTTAGAAGTCACATCATCACTGACTACGCACGCATTGTTGACTCAAACACACACACACACACATGGGCGCAGATAGCGGGGGGGACGGGGGGGACATGACGTACCCAGATTTTCATTCACCTGGATCCGTCCCCCTCACTTTTATGAAGAAAAATATCTTGCAAGCATTTTGCAATGTGCGAAACAGCGCCTCCCTTGACCATTCACTTTGATATGCGGCGAGAAACGGTATTGCGCTCATGTGTTTGTGTTGACTGGGCTGTGCGTGTGTCAAAATGCGAAACGCGAGCTGTTGGTTATCAGACAGTGTAGCCTACGTCAGGAGGGTTCTGACACAGTTACGAATGACCCTCAATCAAAGAAGGTGGATCCACCTGATCCACCTTCTTTGCTCCAATCCGTCCCCCCCAACTTTCATTAAAAAAAGTTTTCTAAAAGGCGAAACTCACAGAGAAAATCAAAAGATTAGTTCTAATATAGGCTACTGCTTTGCAACAACATAAAACAGCCAGATCATAAACGGACACTCATTTTGTTGAACTGGGCAGGCTGCCTGCGTTGTAGATATTCTATTTTAATCTTGTCTAAAAGTAATCCGGTCTGGCGTTTACATCTCGAGCATGGTTTCCACGGTTACCCAGGGCGCGTAGCCTACATGACAGGCATCAGTTGGGGGACAGCTCTCAGAACACCAACGCTGAATGATGAAGCCATCCAAGCCGAAGAAGCAAAAAACAATTGCATCCCTTTTCCAAAAAGTAACAACTGTAAGTAAACTGTTAATTACGGTATCAATTTGCATTTTTGGTTGTCATTTTTGGTTGGACTCGTGCGACATGCGTGGAATACTTCAAAGATTGCGCGAGCACACTTACTAGGACGCCCTGCAGAAAATATGAAAGGGCAAATGTTTTAACACTAATGCTGTTTTGTTTGTCGGGGGTATCAGTCGATAAGAATCTCCCTGAAATGAGTTTTTGGAAATTGGAATCATGTCTGCAAATGCCACTGACGCTAACGTGATCATTTTAACTTAGTAATTTTAACTATGCTCAGTCAGATATCGTGACTGAGGTCTTAGCTGAACTTGACATGGTTAATATTTTTATACAAGTAGTATTTATAGTAGGCCTAGTAGTATTTCGTACCCTAGTCTAAGTAGGCCCTATTTATAGCCTATAATAATCTTAACCAAACACCAACACTGATTCACCTTAAATTGAACACATTGCGCTCTAAATAATTTAATAAAATTTAATAAAATAATTTAGACTGACATGTGTTCAATTTAAGGTGAATCAGTGTTGGCATTTGGCCTAGCCCAGCCTACCTATTGAACCTCCATTGAATTTGAATGACTGAGCCTGTTGGCTTATTATCTTGCAGACACATTAGGCTATTCCAGAATATTTCTAATAGTCCTGAAATAGTCCAGAATCGATCTTTGTAGGCATTAGGCCTACTGACCATTATATACAAAAATGCACCACACAAAATATATATTTTATTATTTTGAAGATTTTGAAAAAAAGTTTCTACTATGATGCTGGTTGACACTCATATACAGGTTACAGACAGGAAGCCCCCCATAGCAACACAATAGTGTTGGCATATCGAATCTTACTATCTCTTGTAGCCTCTGTGGTAGCTTGTAGGCCTATAAGTTAGGCTAGGCTACTGTTAATGGTGCCAACGGCAGTTAGCCATTAAACCAGTTGCAATGTTTATTTGTGGGCTATATTTTAAAAATAATGATCATGGTCTTGGCCTGCAGGTAGTTACTGAAGATAGCTGTGAGAGAGATGAAACTGAAAGTGATCCACTGGAGGGAGGCAGTAGTAGTGCATTAGGCCTACAGCTGGAAGAGGCAGAAGCAAGAGAGGGAGAAGAGAGAGGGACACAAGAAGGAGTGAGAGGAGGGTCAGAAGAAGGATGTACAGGAGATGAGATGGCAGCTGGCCTACAGCTGGAAGAGGCAGAAGGAAGAGAGGGAGAAGAGAGAGGGACACAAGAAGGAGTGAGAGAAGGAGAGTCAGAAGAAGGATGTACAGGAGATGAGATGGCAATGCCAAAGGCAGATGGAGGAAAGGGAGAGGAGGTTGGCATAACATATACAAAACCAAATCAACCTGACCCTAAATTTGTCAAAAAACAAGTGATGAAGGACCGCACTCTGTCATTCCAGAAAGGATGGTATGAAAAGCATCCCTGGCTACATGTCAATCCTGGCATTGATGGTGTTCTCTGTTTTCAGTGCTCCAAATACTATAAAGATGGAAAACCAGCTCAAGCCAAGAGCATAGATCCAGCTTTTGTAAGTGCCGGCTTTAAAAATTGGAGAAAAGCTCTTGAAAGATTCGCTAACCACGAGAGATTAGCTGGTCATAAGGTGGCAGTCACAACAGCTGCATATGAAAACAAACCTGTTACCACACAGTTAAGCAGTGCAGTCAGAGTGCAACAGGCAGAGAGCAGAGAAAATCTGCTTAAAATCATAGGAGGTATCATGCTGCTGGCAAGGCAGGGAATGGCCTTCAGGGGGCATGAGCATAATGAAGGCAACCTTAACCAGCTCCTAAAGTACAAAGCTGAGGGGGATCCCGCTTTTACAAGATGGCTGTCTGGGAAGAGGGGAGCACACACATCGTGGGAATGCCAAAATGAGATGCTCAATTTGATGAGTTCCTCCATCATCAGGGAAATTGTGGGGGAGATCCAGTCCCTCCCAGTACTCCAATATGCCATCATAATGGACGGGACAAGGGACATCTCAGGTGTGGAGCAGGAGGCCCTGTGTCTACGTTATGTAGACAAAGATTTGCTGGTGCACGAAGAATTCATTGGCTTGTATGAGACAACCTCAACAACAGGGGAGAATCTGGCCAGAATAATATTGGATGTGCTATTAAGATTAAACCTGCCTATCTCAAGCCTCAGAGGTCAGGCATATGATGGTGCTTCTAATATGTCTGGCAAATATGCAGGTGCACAAGCAGTGATCCAAAGAAGCCAGCCATTAGCACCATACATCCATTGTGGTGCACACTGTGTGAATTTATTCACACAACAAGCTTGCTCAGCCTCCCCTCTCATAAGAAATTCCCTTGACTGGATTCATGATCTTGGCACATTTTTTAGTCAGTCTGGCAAACTGAAAGACCAATTCAAAGCCATAGTCGCATCTGAAGGAGATGCAGTCTATCAGGCCTTTATGTCCCACAAGGTGGACAGTGCGCACCCCTGCTATCCATGCTGTTCTCGGGCAATATGGCACAGTGCTGCAATCACTGGATGAGATGTCTGCAAGCAACTCGGATTCTGCAAGTCGGGCAGAGGGCCTGCATGTTAGACTGCAGCAAGGCAATGTGGTGCTGGGGCTCATGCTGGCCTTAGATGTTGTAAGTGAACTGGAAGTGCTGAATAGGTCTCTCCAGAAAACCACCCAGACAGTGGAGGGCATGGTCTCTGCAGTATCTGTTGTCCAAGAGAGTCTGCAAGCCAAAAGAAGGCCAGAGCACTTTTGAGGCAGTCTTCAAGGAAGCAGAGGATATGGCTGAGAACCTGTCTCTACAGCCCATAGGTCTACCTCGAGCACATAGGCCCCCGAAAAGATATTCTGGGCCAGCACCTGCACACAGGCCAGAATCTGCTGTGGAGTACCACAGAGTGGAGTTCTACAGAGTCCTGGACAAAGTAGACACACAACTGACAGACAGATTTATGCAGCCTGAAATAGAATCACTGAAGAAATTGGAGGCCTTGCTGCTGACCCCAACTGCAAGCGATGTAGGGGGAGATACCCAGAGAAATGCAGAGAAATATCCTGAGCTCCAGTGGGAAGATTTGAAGGTTCAATTGGCTATGTTCCAGAACAAATACAATTGCAAAACCACTGCAGATGCTGCACAGACCTTAAGAGCAATGCCTGTGGAAGTTCGTGCCCTCTTCCCACAAGTTGAAACAGTGGTCTGACTATTGATGGTTGTGCCGGCATCGTCTGCTGAGGCAGAAAGGAGTTTCAGTGGCCTGCGCAGACTTAAAACGTGGTTGCGGTCCACCATGACCCAAAAAAGGCTGAATGGAATGGCAGTGTGTCACATCCACCAAGAGAGGCTGGACAGTCTGAACAAGAAAGACATTGCCCAGCAATATATTCAGGGCAAGGATCGGAGGAGAGAGGTTTTTGGATCCTTCACTTAATCTGTTTCTGCATTTGAGGCCATTTATTGAAAAGTCATGTAGAGTAGTACTTATTTACAAATTTATTTTTGTATACATGTAGGCTTTGCTGTTCGTGTTTGTGTGTTTTTACAGCCTGCTATTTTGGTTTACATAAAGAATCTGTGCACTTAAAGTCAGTTCATGTTTAAATAAAACTGCTTTTTCATACGTCATGTGGCATGCTTGGTGAGTGATTAGAAACCGTACCAATACGCATTATTGTCTTGCAATGATGGGCAATTAAGTTTGATAGGTTGTCATGCCTGAGCAGCTTTGTCCCCCCCAGTTTCAAAAACCTATCTGCGCCCCTGCACACACACTCACACACACAAACAGACAGTGCAGACCCTACCCAACGAGAGAAGACCTGCCGTCCTGAAGAATGTACGTTTATAAAAAGTAGAGATCCTGAAAAGTATATTTGTTAAACTAATCCGAGAGGGACTGTTCCAGAAGCATAGGAGATGTTTGTGGTTACAAGACATCAAACGTACCGACTGGACTAAGGACACCATCAGGAATGCCCGTGTCTATGGCGGCCACGTGATGTCTGAAGTTATCGTGAGCATCCATTTTCTTATTTCAGAAAAAAAACACCTCTTTACAAATGTGCTGTAACATTGCAGCTTCAATGCGTGCACAGCCCGATTCTGTGTACAAAGTAAAAAGTAAAGGGTTCTATAAACAGGAAATAAAACAGCTATGTGGCGTCGTTAGGCAAAGCAGGGTGTTCAGCATTTCCCTCTCCCTTCGCTGTTATCAGCTTGGATCGTTGCTCCTCCTGTTCTTATTGTGTTCATTAAAAGCTATTTCCTCAGCAATGAAGGACCACAACATTAGATCTATTTTGTTGTTCAGGTTTACAGGTTGTTTTTAGGTAGGCCAATGGACAAAAGACCACGACCATCTTTATTTGCAATTTAATCTTTTCAAATCTTTTCAATACACGGAACAAAGCCGTGCCGCGGCCAATAAATTGGGAAAAATCTGTTGTGGTCTCTGCTCTTCAAGCCAATGAACCACCATGCTTCCACACTACAAGATACCAGAACATTCTTTATATATTACCAAATTCTTTCAATACTTAGCCCGATCCAATTCTGTCATGTCACAGCCAATAAATTGGGAAAAAAGCAGTTGTGTAGCCCTATCTGCCCTATCAGATACTTTTATTATGAATCCATTTTGATATAATTTCTGAGTTGGAGCGCCCCAACGCTTACGACTAATCTCTACCCTTCATGCCAATGTGCCGTGGCCACTATTATTACATTACACTAAGCTGACACTCTTTATCCGAAGCGACTTAGCGTTATCATCAGTACAGGGTATTGGTTCCAGTCCCTGGAGCAGTGTGGGGTAAGGTGCCTTGCTCAAGGGGCCATGGAGTGATATATAAAGTGGAAGGGTGGCATTCGAACCGGCAACCCTCTGATCTAAAGCCCATCTTCTTAAAGGACCAGTGCAGTCAATTTCAATATGCTGTTGTATTGCCCACGCTACCCTTGACTTGTCAGTACCCGGTGATGCCACATTTTTCGGCTAAGCCCTTTCCGAGATATGAGATATTCTAATGGGGGCAGCGTTTGTTTACATTTTTAAAAAAATTAACATAGGCCTACTCCAAATATTTTCCCAAAAGGTACCGCTGTTTGCTAGTTGTCTGCTGATGTTGTATAACCTTTCGGATGTTTTTGGGAATAAATAGAAACGTTTTTTTTAAACGTAAACAAAGCGCTGCCCCCATTACAATGACTAAGATCTCGGAAAAGGCTGAAGAAGAAAAAAAAAAAAACCTCAGGTACTGACAAGTCCAGGGTAGCGTGGGCAATACAACTGCATGTTGAAATTGACTGAACTGGTCCTTTAACCACAAGCGGCCACTAGCTTACCTCCAGGCTGCAGGTGGTGTGGGCGGTCCACTAGCTTACCTCCAGGCTGCAGGTGGTGTGGGCGGTCCTCAGTCCCCGCTCCAGGGTGCCCACCTGGTGGGCCAGGCGCAGCGTCTTCTCCTGCAGCTGCCGATTCTCCACCTCCAGGATGCTCACCCTGCAGGACCAACATGGACACTGGTGGTCTACAACGCTCATATAAACTATGGGGATTTTTACATATAGTATAGTCCCCTTTAAGTGAACCGAACTCAGTCCTCAGCTCCTCACTCATATAAATTATGGGTATTTTTTGTGGTCTTTTTTACTTTTTATTTATAATAGGACAGTGAAGGTGGTGACAGGAAGTGAGTGGGGAGAGAGAGATGGGGAAGGAATCGAACCCGGGTCAGCCGAATGGTAGACGAGTGCCCTATCGTTTGGCCACGGCAGGGCCCAACTAAAGGTAATGTAACATATAGTTTAAGTGAACCGAACTCAGTCCTCTGTATGATTATCTACATCAGTAGTTCTCAAACTTTTTCCATCATTCCCCCCTTCAGAGGGTCTGAATGCTTCCGAGCCCCCCCACCACCAAGCAACAGCATTACTCGTGCAGACTGATTTTGCAATCGCTGCGCAGAATCAAAGGAAAGGTGACGGGTGGAGATTAAACAAAGAGGGACTGCAGTCGAATGCAGATGTGTGCATTGGACTGCAACACTTCGTGAATTCACTCTGCTCTCTGAAGAAGACGTTTCCAAACTCATCACAAGAAGCCGTCCCACTACCTGCCTACTAGACCCAGTGCCCACAAACCTTCTTCAAGACATTGCCCAAACAGTGGTCCCAGCAATCACATCCATCATGAACTCCTCACTCTCCTCCGGCACTGTCCCCTCCGCCTTCAAACAAGCAAGGGTGACACCACTACTGAAGAAGCCTGCACTGAACCCTGCTGATGTCGAAAACTACAGACCTGTCTCACTGCTTCCCTTCCTATCCAAGACGCTAGAAAGGGCAGTTGCAAAGCAGGTCACCAACTTCCTAAACCAGAACGGATTACTTGACCCAAAACAATCTGGTTTCAGAAGTGGACATTCAACTGAAACTGCGTTACTCTCAGTGACTGAAGCTCTAAGGACTGCAAGAACGGAAGGACTATCCTCGGTCCTCATACTACTAGACCTGTCTGCAGCCTTTGACACAGTCAACCACAAGATCCTCCTGAGGATACTCACAGCCATGGGAATCACAGGCGTTGTCCACTCATGGTTCAACTCCTACCTCTCTGGACGCACCTTCAGTGTGTCATGGCAAGGGAAGCTGTCTACGACTCACACCCTCTCCACAGGCGTACCCCAAGGATCAGTGCTGGGACCCCTTCTGTTTGCAATATACACCTCCTCCCTGGGACGTGTCATTCAAACACATGGGTTCTCCTACCACTGCTATGCTGATGACACCCAGATATACCTGTCGTTCCGTCCAGAGGACACCGCGGTTTCGGAACGCATCTCTGCCTGCCTCACCGATTTGTCAACATGGATGAAGGACCACCACCTACAGCTGAACCTGGCCAAGACAGAGCTCCTGGTGATCCCAGCTAGAGAGCCGCTCAATCACAACATCAACCTCAAGATAGGCTCCACCATCGTGACCCCAAACAAAGTCGCCAAAAACCTTGGCGTCATGATTGATGATGAGCTGTCATGCTCCGACTACATCAACTCGGTCACCCGGACCTGTCGAATCCAGATGTCCAACGTACGGAATATCAGACCTGTGCTGACACAATATTCTACACAACGACTGGTCCAGGCCACGGTCCTGTCCCGCGTTGACTAGTGCAACTCACTCATGACAGGTCTACCTGCTTGTGCGCTAAAGCCTCTGCAGATGATCCAGAATGCGGCGGCACGGTTGATATTCAATCAACCCAAAAGGACCCATGTTACTCCTCTATTTATTGAGTTGCACTGGTTACCGATCACTGCCCGGATCAAGCACAAGGCCCCAGCTTATCTGAAGGACCTACTAACGCCTTATGTTACTGGAAGAGAACTGCGCTCATCCAGCACAAGCCGTCTGGCTCTGCCATCCAGTCGCTCTAGGTACTCCCAGTCAAGAGTGTTCTCCGTTGTGGTACCCAAGTGGTGGAACAATCTTCCAGAGGCAGCAAGACTAAGCACATATCTTGCAGCCTTCAAGAAACAACTAAAGACATTCCTCTTTCGAGAGAATCTACTAGACTAATGCTTGAACTGGCCTTGCCCCAGGGCAGACTCCTGACATGATGTTTAGTTTAGTTTAGTTTGTGAGTGTGTGTTTGTGTGTGTGTGTACTCGTTATTTCCTCTTTATTAAAAAAAAAACAAAAACAAAAAAACTAACCCCTCTTTGCAATTGCACTTGTTGTTCTGTATATCTCCTGTGCACTTTGTATTTGCTTGTGATGTTGGCTTGATTATGTCCTCTTTTGAAAGTCGCTTTGGTTATAAAGCGTCTGCCAAATGCAATGTAATGTAATGTAATGTAATAATGTGTGTTCATTTCCAATTCATGACAATTAATAATATAATGTTGGTGAGGGTTTTAAACGTATTGACTTATTGGCGAGACAGGAAATAATTTCCTTGGGGGGGAAAAACCAAAATTTCCTTGGGGGGAAAAAACCCAAAATCAGATGTCACACGCCCCCCCCTGAGATGCCTCTGCACGCCCCCAGGGGGGCTTACGCCCCACTTTGAGAAACACTGATCTACATTATCTTCTGCTGCAGCTGCCGGTCCTCCCCCTCCAGGATGCTCCTCCTGTAGGAGGGTGAAGGTAGGGATGGCGTCGCGCCTTGGTCTTACTTGGGAAGTTTCGCTCGGTGCGTAATTCCAAAACAATGATGCAGCGGGAAGAACAAGGAGTCCCACACAGGAGCTGGGTGCTATCAGTGAAACTGTATTAAAAGCCGAAAATAAAGAGAAGCCAAAACAAAAAATGGTTTACAAACGTTTCGGGTCTAGCCCATCATCAGTGTTCCCAATTTTTTTTTTTTTTTTCATTTTATTTTGGGAACACTGATGATGGGCTAGACCCGAAACGTTTGCATCCCACTTTTGTTTTGGCTTCTCTTTATTTTCGGCTTTTGATTCAGTTTCACTGATAGCATGCAGCTCCTTTTTCTTCCCACCCTGTAGGACAGGGGTCAGGAACCTGTGGCTCTTTTGAGAACTGTATATGGCTCTTACCATTGGTGCCGCGAGAGGAGGAAAGGTGTTACAGATTCTAACAGGCACTAACAGGGCCCCTGGAAGGATGATGATAACATAATTTGTCATTTTTGGGGTCCAAAATTTGAATCTTTCATGGGGACCAACATTTTTTAGCGGCGCCCCTGTCTCTTACTCATCTAGGGTTGCCAACCATCCCTTGAAAAATGGAATCGTCCTCTAAGTATAAATAAAATAGCTTAATTTAAATACATGCTCTTGGATTGTATTCAGTGTTTTTAAAATGGTATGGCTCTCATGAAAATTTCTCTAAAAAAATTTGGCGCTTATGGCTCTCTCCACCAAAAAGGTTCCTGACCCCTGCTGTAGGAGGAAAATGAGCACTGCTCTAGAACTTGTCAACTTTTATTGCTACTGTAGATCTACGTTCCTCGTGTTGCCAACAGTGTTAATTTCGTCAACCATGACTATGACTAAAATATTTCGTCAATGCCCTTTTTTGATTTTCGTCATTTAGACTAAGACTAAGACTAAAATGGGAAGGCAATGACTAAAATATGACTAAGACTAAAATTGATTTTCGTCATTGTGACTAAGACTAAGACTAAATTTTAAAAAGCTGACGAAATTAACACTGGTATTAAATAAAATGGAGAAAAAGAGAACCAGTGTGTCAAGAAGTTTTATTCTGTACAGTGTGATTATGTTAAAAAGAGAAGCAGTGTGCGGAGAAGGTTTATTCTCTACAGTCAATGATATATGTTAAAAGTGTGTGGAGAAGTTCTGTAATGTACAGTGTTGACTAAAATGACGAAAATGACAAAAAATTGACTAAGACTAAAATTGATTTTCGTCATTTAGACTAAGACTAAGACTAAATTGGGAAGGCAATGACTAAAATATGACTAAGACTAAAATTGATTTTCGTCATTGTGACTAAGACTACGACTAAATAAAAAAAAGCTGACAAAATTAACACTGGTTGCCAATGCCATTAACCAATTTCAGCCCATGGCACCTGCAAAAAACGCCTGCTGAATGCCTAAACCCTTTTTTGGAAAAGGTGCCCTCTGCCTATTAAAACCTTGCCAGCGTTGCTTCTAAGTCAGGCCAAGAGCAATGTAAATATTGTTTCTGAGCTCCCGAACAATCGTGAATCCCACCCACTTTGTCAGAAACCAGTCAACCAGCAGCAAACCTAGGGAGGCGGGTCAACCATGCAGTTTGGGAAACGTTAGTTGCTATGCTCTTGGTCAGACTCTTTGGTAAGTCTCAAAGAGATTTGAAAGTCTACGACAATCAGGCTAATTAAAACCTGAATATCTCAGCCTCCAAGGCACATAAAAACATGATATAAGCCACAGCCACAGCCACAGCCACAGCCACGCACACGCACACGCACACACACAAACACTTTTGATAGGCCACAGCAGACTGAATGTAGCAGTGAAATGTGGCCATTGTTTCCACGGGTGTCAGGAAGTCACATCATGACGCTATGCTGAGGGAAAATAACAAGGTACGCGTTTCCTCATCAAGTTGCAATAGAGGAATGTGCTTCCCCAGTTCCCCTGAATTTCACGCCCTTGAACTGTTGAATCACTGATATCTCTTGAAGAAAATTATGAGCACGTCACCACCTAATGAAAGCCAATATTAGCTTATGATAAAAGAAACAGGAGCTCATGATTTAATACAAACCAACCAGCAATTTCATTGTGCTTTTACCAAATTTGACTGGACTATCTTGAACATCTTGTGTGGGTCTTTCAAAATAGAAGCCTACAGACCAAGCTCAATGTTTGACAAAACTTGATTGTGCATTTATTGTGCTATAGTGTATGCGGTGATATAACACGTTAAAGGTACACTGTGCAGGAAATGGTCAAAAAAGGTACTGCAACTATGCCGCTCATTGAAACTGGGCTGCCTATTGCCAAATTTGATCTTTACATGAAAGTTTACTAAGTAATAAACAAATATTTTCTAGTATGGTCCAAGTACAGTCATTTTTGCAGCTAAAAATGGCTATTTTTGAAAATTCAAAATGGCGGACCATGGAGAAGATCCCTCTTTTCATGTATGAAAACTGCAATTTTTCCAGTCATGATGAATACTTAGAATTTGATGGTGGTGGTAAGTATTCATGCAAAATGTAACATTAGTGAATGGGCAGCATGGATTCTGGAAATAAACAACTAAAAATCTCACACAGTGTCCCTTTAAGTATGAAAATAGAAGAATTAAATTCAGAACAATGACATCTACATTTAGATCTCCCCATGCACATACAGTACAGCACAAGACACAAACCTATGGAGTGGTGTACTGTATGCAGCCATATAACACATACGGTAAACCATGTCAACTGCCCAGAATTTAAGAAAATACAGATAAATTAAGTCTATGAACCCAAGTGAAAATACCGGTACATGAAACTTACAAGGTGATTCACACCAACACAAACGCACACGGTCACACACATGCAGCGGTATACACACGCACACACACACATACAGGACACACACACAGGACACACACACACACACACACACAGTACGCACCTGTGTTGGGCGGTGTTGGCGCTGCGTAGGCCGTTGCTAAGGGCCTCCTCCGCCTCGGCGACGCGCTGTAGCAGCTCCCTCCTCTCCAGCAGCAGCTTCTCATTCTCCACAGTCACCTGACGCACACGCTCCTGCTCCTGGACACACACACACACACACACACACACACACACACACACACACACACACACAACAGCACACACACACACACACACACACACACACACACACACACACACACACACACACACACACACACACACACACACACACACACACACACACACGCATAGAGAGATACACACACACACAAACACACACACACACACACACACACACACACACACACACACACACACACACACACACACACGCACACACACACACACACATAGACAGACAGAGACAGACAGACACACACACACACTCGCATACGCATACGCATACACATACTCACACACACAGACACTCGCACACGCATACGCATTCACATACACACGCAGATACACACACACACACACACACACACACACACACACACACACACACACACACACACATTAGTCAGTGCCAGAGGGGTCAAAGGTCAAATCAACACAGTCTCCTTCTTCCTGCCGCACCCCTGCTCGCGGACATCCGGAGGAAACGGCAAGTTAACTCTCAGGTCAAACCATCACAGCAGTCGACATGGAGTGCGTTACAATATGCGACCTTGCCTGCTCCACTTGTGCTTGTTTCCTCGTACCAGGAAGTAATATGTCATGATGACATCACTGACAATAGCATTATATTTAAATATCTTGCAAAAGCTCAATTGTAAACTCTTTTTCTCATTTGCAATTAGGATGGTGAATGAAAAGCAGTCCCTCAAAAGTTGTTGTGGCTAGGCTGACAGCTGGGAAACTTTATCGTTTTCTCCACGGAGGAGGGGCCAGGAGGCAAGGCGAGGAAACAAGCACAAGTGGAGGCAAGGCCGCATATTGTAACGCACTCATGAAGAGGGCATTTTTCAATGTCAATTTTGGTGCGAGAGAACACGTGACAAAAGGTTTGCAGACACGCATGGTGCATTGCATACAGTCCAAATATTGACAGAACCGCAAAGGGCGATTCTTCTGAACTTCTTCCATGTTGGAAAATACTAATGAGAGCCCTGTTAGCCTTCTGCCTCCTACATGATACTAGCCAGGCCGTGCCCTCCTAGTGACGCAACACCTTCGCCGTTGCTTCTAGTCAGGCCAAGAGCAATGTAAATATCGTTTCTGTTCTCCCGAGAAATTGTGAACTTCACCCACTTTGTCAGACACCAGTCAACCAGTAGCAAACTTAGGGAGGTGGGTCAACTATGCCATTTGAGAAACCTTAATTGTTACTCTCTTGGTCAGACCAAGTCACGAAGAGATTAGGAAGTCGATGATAATCAGGCTAACATGATACCTCCATTGCGCTCTGATCATTCTGCAGCAAGTGTGTGCACTCAGTCACACAGGGTTGTGTGCGCAATTTAAGACTCAAAACAAGCACGTCCCCCCACCAAAGTCTGTTTGATGCAGTCCAAGGAGAGTGTTTATTATTAGGATAACAAAAATGGACAAACAAAGTTTAAAACACTTCATTGTTATGATCACTACAGTTTGGATGGATAAATAGTCTTACCATATAGAATAGTAATTTGGGTCTTTTGTACTCTACTACGCCTCCAGTTTAATTCTTTTCTTTCTTTTTATGAAGGTGAAAGCGATATGCCAGGCTCTTTCTCTTCACCAGAGTGGGTCCTGATGGCTCTCTTTCCATTGGGGGTTTACAGAATTCTGGGTTTGGCAGGAAGTCTGAAGTCCACGCCCGAATTAATTGTTTTCCTAAAGTGGTTTCCTGTGTGTTGTTCTCCATGAGTATGTGTGTTCCTGTAAATGTTTATCTTTCTGCATACAGTATTATGCCTATCTGTCTGACTCTCTGTCGAGTTTGGTCAGAGGGTGGACTTACAGTACTAACCCCCATAATGACTAGTTTTGATGACTCCCTCCGTATAATGGTAGTTTATTATCTAGTAAATGTTCATGAAAAAATCCATTTTGGGGAAAGGCAGCACAGTTTCAATGAGCAGCATAGTTGCAATACCTACTCTGGTCACCATCCAATACAGTGCACCTTCAAATGTAAAATGATAGCCAGTTTGCACAAACTGACAAGATTTGGAGTGAGTGTCACAGGAGTGCTGTGTGAGTGTTCTAGAGTACTTTAGTGTCGGTTTCCCTGGTTTCCCTATAAACTACGTAAACAAAGACAATCATTTCCCCTTTGAAGACCGCAAAGTATGTGGTGGTGATGTTTTGTCAGTGCAGTAACACTGAGTGCCTCAATCTGGCCCAGACACAAGAGGAAATGATGCAATGAGGCGCTACACAATGACTCGTGTGGTTATGCAATGCCTTGATTGCCTTCCATCAGACACGATAGAGAGCAGTGACACAGCAGTGTGTGTGTGTGTGTGAGAGTGAGTGAGTGAGTGAGTGAGTGAGTGAGTGAGTGAGTGAGTGAGTGAGTGAGTGAGTGAGTGAGTGAGTGAGTGAGTGAGTGAGTCAGACAGACAGACAGACACATACCATGTTTGAGACAACACACATGGTTTGATACAATGCTTAACTTTTTCACTCACCATACTCTGCGGCTAGTGGGTTTTCCCAAATCACAAGCCATTTAGCCTTACTTCCAGCCAGTTTTGTTGACATAATTTTCCCCTTTAGAATATCCTTGCATTAAAATACACACAATTGATGCAACTACTGTGACTGGTCACACCAAATACTTAGTTACCTGTCAAAGTGGGACCTCCGAGTGAGACTGAAATTGTTACCAGCCACTGCCAAGTTTTACCCGCATTTGGCGGGTTGGCAGGTGCCAATGTCAAGTCCTGGTTGCAGACATTCTTGCAAAAATGTAAATTAACTTGCTGCTCTCATTACATTAGGTATTGCAATGACCCTCTCTGTCTGTCTGTCTGTTTGTGTGTCCACTCACAGTGTTTTGGATGGCCTGCGGGTGGCGCCAGACACACAACATCTCGTAAATCAAGTACACATGTTTCTTACAAGGTCTTTGGATGCGAGCAAACAGCAAAGTTCATGTATAGTAAAAAAGCTGCACTCCCGGATCAGTTTCTTGCAGTTTTAATACTGGGTTAGCATGGCAGACAGACAGACGTTTCGGCCTAAGCCTTCTTCAGTGTCTTTTGAAACGCTGAAGAAGGCTTAGGCCGAAACGTCCGTCTGTCTGCCATGCTAACCCAGTATCCAGGGCTGGACTGGGAGAACAAAGGGGCCCCGGGGCACATACCTATTAGCCTGGTAACTCCCATACTGCCTTTAGTTCTACACAATCGTTTCGATCTGAAAGACAGTATGGCGAGGATGACTCATAACGTACAAGATCATGGGATCTGTGTCATAATGGCCAAGCATTCCGACCTTAACAGTTTCTCTGCCCAATCAGAGAGCAGGGCAGTGTGTCATAATAGCCAAGTATTCCGGCCCCATATGGAATTACAATAGGCAACTCCCCAGACCTAATCTCACTTGTGATTAGGTCTGGTGTTAACCAGGCAACATACCTATTAGGCACATAGACCTTCACTATTGGGTTTGGAGCGTCTTGCTTCAGATGGTGGTTTAAAAAGGTTTGCAATGTACAGTCTGGGCGGCAAAAGTAGTTAACTTCTGCCTCAACAGCCTGGCTTGACCAGACAAGAACAGAGGGATAAATTATTAATTACAAGTAATAAAATACTTAAACTAAATATCCAAATGTATATTTATTATTAGTCAGGTGTAAAGAAATCCTGCACACTGTCCAGTCCACCAAGAAACTTTAATACAACATTTCGGTCATCCGACCTTGTTCTGAAGGTCGTATGACTCAAATGTTGTATTAAAGTTTGTTGGTGGAATGGACCGTGTGTGGGATTTCTTTACACTTGAATGACAACCCCACTGGGATAATATCCTATGCACCAGCCCAACCACAGAGGTGTGCAAAATCGTCTTCTTAACATATTTATTGGTTGGTAGTAACAATAATATGCTTAGTGGCTACTCACTGGCTACTCTACAGAATCACCAACAGCACCATTCCCCCACAAAGACAGCAAATTAGCACATGCCAGTGAATATTTTGGCCTTAAAAATGAGCAGAATTTACAGGAGGATTGAAATGAAATGTCAGATATTAACCATAAAGTTTACCATTAATCTCCATTTAGCCTATCAAAAGAAATCTATATATTTATCACATGGACTATAGAGCATAGGCATATACTTACAAATCTTCATTGGTACACATTCAACTTGGAAAAGGAAAACCAAATGAATGAAATACAGTGCATTTTCTCTGAGACTTTGTCTTCTTCAGGATATAAAAGCATACATCTGCTTCTATGTGTCATTGTTGTCGTAATGTACATGGCAACTGAAAAGCATGAATACCATTGGAAAGAGGAGAATGGTTTCGAATGGTACCCCGAATGTCCCATTTCACAGCCGTGATGTCTATACAAACATGCATCAAAGAGTGTGTGGGGGAAAAAACAATGTTTTGTGGAACCGCTACTTACGATTTCGTAGGCGCGCTACGAGCTCCGTGTATCGCGTTTTTTGCAGGGCTAGAGTCTATTATATCTGAAGGGGTACCTGGGCTGGCATATGATATTTCTGGGGGGCAAATGCCACCCCTTAAAACCGCCCTGACCGAGGGCCGTCAACATGACATCGTGGGCCGCCGGTCTCTTTTGTTGAAAAAAAAAAAAAAAGTTAAAAAAAAAAAGTTAATTTTTTTTTTTTTTTTTTAAGAGGGGCATCGGCCCTCGAGGGGCGTCGGCACACCGGGAAAATGCCCGGTATGCCATACTGTCAGTCCAGCCCTGCCAGTATTAACACTGCAAGAAACTGATCCGGGAGTGCAGCTTTTTTACTCTACATGTAGTTATTTAGAGAAACAAGCAGACTCACTCTCTCAGACAGGCCGTTGGCGAGAATGACGTCACTGTGGAGCTTCTGGATGGTTCTGTCCCGCTGCGAAGTGGCTCTGGTGTACACCTGCTTGGCTTTGTACAGCCTGGACTTGTACTGGCACTGTTTCTCATTGTACTTGCTGTGACAGGGGAAAGCAAATTAAACGCATATGTTGTTATTCAGGAGTCTGGACACTTAAGTAAGCAATGCACTGTTTCTCATTGTACTTGCTGTAGTACCAGGGAAAAGCAAATTAAAAACACATGTTGTTATTCAGGAGTCAGGACACTGAAGTAAACAATGCACTGTTTCTCATTGTACTTGCTGTGACAGGGGAAATGTAAATTACAAACATGTCAGTCAGGACACTTAAGCAAACAATGCACTGTTTCTCGTTGTACTTGCTGTGACAGGGGAAATGTAAATTAAAAAACATATGTCGTTATTCAGGAGTCAGGACACGTACGTAAGTAAACAATGCACTGTTTCTCGTTGTACTTGCTGTGACAGAGGAAAAGCAAATTAAACACATGTGTTATTGTCATTAGTGTCAGGCCACTCAAATAAACAATGCACAGCAAAATGAAAGTGTGCTATGACTTCACACGCGCCAAAATCTGACGCCAGTGTGACTCCCATGCCAGAGGAGGACATGACGGGATCAGAAAGTAAATGCCCTGGGCAGTCGAGCTGCTGCATGGCCTGTGTAATGTAATGTAATGTGATGTCATGTAATGTCATGTCATGTGATGTAATACGATAAGAAAAGATAAACTTTTATTGTCTGTTTGTAAAGAAATTTGTCTTGCATGACACTTCTCCACAATCCACATGTAAATGCACCTTGAAGACACACAAAACACAACATGGCCTATGTAGTCTAGTCTAGGTCCATAAGCTGTTATGCATAGTACAGTACATACCGGATGTAATGTAATGTAATGTATAGTACAGTACATATCGACTGTAATGTACTGTAATGTATAGTGCCGTATGTGTGAGTCGAGTTGCTTCATGGCCGATGTGATGTGATGTGATGTGATGTAATGTGATGTGATGTGATGTGATGTGATGTGATGTGATGTGATGTGATGTGATGTGATGTGATGTGATGTAAAGTAATGTAATGTAATGTGGTGTCATGTCATGTCATGTCATGTAATGTAATGTAGTATGGTACGTACCGTATGTGTGAGTCAAGCTCCTTCATGGCCTGTGTAATGTAATGTGATGTAATGTAATGTGGTGTGATGTATAGAGCAGTACCATAAAATGAATAACATCTATGTGCAGTACGTACCGTATGTGTGAGTCGAGATGCTTCATGGCCTGTGTAATGTGATGTAATGAAATGTGATGTATAGTACCAGATGTGTGAGTCCTAATGCTTCATGGCCTGTGTAATGTAATGTGATGTGATGTGATGTGATGTGATGTGATGTGATGTGATGTGATGTGATGTGATGCGATGTAATGTAATGTGATGTAATGTAATGTGATGTGATGTGATGTGATGTGATGTGATGCGATGTAATGTAATGTGATGTAATGTAATGTAATGTGATGTAATGTAATGTAATGTGAGGTATAGTATGGTACGTACCGTATGTGTGAGTCGAGTTGCTTCATGGCCTGTGTAATGTGATGTAATGTAATTTGATGTAATATGATGTAATGTAATGTGATGTAATGTAATGTAATGTAATGTGATGTGATGTGATGTGATGTGATGTGATGTGATGTGATGTCATGTCATGTCATGTCATGTCATGTCATGTCATGTCATGTCATGTCATGTTTAGTGCGGTACGTACCGTATGTGTGAGTCGAGATGCTTCATGGCCTGCGTGAGTTCCTCCTGCAGCCGTTCGCAGTCCTGCTGACTGGAGGCCAACTGCTGCCTCAGGGCCACACACTCCTGCTGAAGCACACGCAGCTGTGGAGAGACAGGAGACGGGGGACAGGAGTCAGGAGTCAGGCACATACATACTGTACATACTGTATATACACTCCTTCTGAATCACACACAGCTGTGGAGAGCAAGGAGACGGGAGTTAGGAGTACATATATACAGTCCTGCTGAGGCGCACGCAGCTGTGGGGAGCAAGGAGTCAGGAGATGGGGGACAGGAGTCAGGAGCAAAGAGACAGGAGTCAGAGAGGAGCCAATAAGAAGTCAGCAAGGAGGCCAGCTGCTGCCTCAGGACCCCACACTCCTGCTGCAGCACACGCAGCTGTGGAGAGCAAGGAGACGGGAGACGGGAGATGGGAAGGTGGCAAGAGTCAGTGAGGAGTCAGGAAGGAGTCAGGTGTAAATACAGACAAATGTCTCTCACATACACACATATATATACACTCCTGCTGAAGCACACACAGCTGTGGGGAGCCAGGAGACAGGAGACAGGAAGGAGTCAGGAAGGAGACAGGAGCCATATAGTATACACTCCTGCTTAGGGGTGTAAATCACAGCCTTAATGACGATACGATACAGTATTGATTTCGTAGCCCCTTGATGCGCGCTGTACCTCCAGTGGCACGCTGTAATAGTCATTGAAATGTAACTACCATAGTACTACAATACTATGACACAACACAGGCCCTTTAGTAATGCAACCCAACTTGGTCGTTACCATACTGGTAAGAACAAATTTATAAAGTTGCGTCTTAAGGGGTTAAAGCAGGGATTCGATTATTTTCGATATTTAAGAATTCCCCACGATACGATGCAATTCGATTCGATTTGATATTTTCCAATTACTTTTCCAATACTATTGTTTTATGGAGCTAGGGAATTGCACAGGGGCCATGCGATTCGATTCGTTTCGATACTTAAGAATGCCCCACGATACGATGCAATTCGATTAAATCGCCGGCCAATACTTTCGATGCATCGATACATTTCGATTTTATTTACACCCCGACTCCTGCTGAAGCACACGCAGCTGTGGAGAGCAAGGAGACGGGAGTCAGGAGTCAGGAAGGTGGCCGGAGTTAGGAGCAAGGAGACATATATACACTTCTGCTGCATCACACACACACAGTAAAAACTTACAAGGATTTCAGAGTAATTTACTGTGAAATCTCACAGTTAATTACTCTGATGTTCTGGTACACTATGCTACTGTGATGGTCACACAGCACACAGCAAATTAGTCTGAAATCATTGTATCACTTGCCATTTCTCACCTAACTTGCACATCACAGTATTTTAGTGTGCTCTTCAAGGATAACCAGCATGCCAAAGTGATAAACTAGGAAACATCACAGTAAACTACTGTGTGGGCGGAGTATCTATTGAATTATTAGTACATTGGGGCACAACTTCAGTCATAGACAGGTTGGGCTCTTCATTACAATCACACCTTTCATTGACATTTTCAGCAAATTATTTCATTCTTAATGTCTTGTTGTATACACCCATCATCAATTGACTACTTTTTCCCAATTCTCTGTCAAATAACATAAGAATGAGCTAATATATATTGGGAGATATACATGACCATCTTCATGACGGTGGGAATATGGTAATTTTTCTTGTGTACCACTTTAAATAGTACAACCCCTACAATAAACACAGAATATAACAAGGAGTAATATTTTGAAGCACACTTAAGATATTCCTTCTAGATAAATGGCTCTCCATAAGTGCATTGCATGATGGGACACGATCTGAAGCCCATATGTCCTAAGCCCCTCCCCCTCAGGTTGTACATATTGACATGAGGAAGTGAGAAAAAAGGAGATGACCAAGCATGGGAAGACATGTAGCAAACAAGAAGTTGATGACTAAATAGTTTGCTGTAAATGTCCATGAAGTCTCTGAAGGCCCAGGTTGTGCTATGTGGTAGTCTTGGCCTAATGGTTAGGGAAGTGGACTTAAGCTCAGAGGGTTGCTGTAACGCCGCATTATGTAATAACGGTGCAATATGTAATAATGTAACAAATTATTACATAATGCGGTGACAATTGCCGCATTGTGTAATAATTTACGCATTTCGTAATAAATTTCTTGAACGCATTTCGTAATAACTTTTTTCTCATCTTGTAATAAATTATTACAAAATGCGAAATTTATTACGGAATGCGGCCGCAACTTTTTTTTTGATGGAAATGTAATAACATGGTGCATTATGTAATAAACTATATGGATATGTATTTTCTGCACTTGGATTCACTAGGCACAACACACACACATAGTCTCAGTGACATGGTAGTCACTGCCCTCTCTCTCTCTCATTCTTCTCAGTTCTCAAACTGCTCGAGAGTCGCGAATGATGCGGTTAAAACCGTTAAGAAATAATTTCACAACGTGTTGCGTGCAACGAGGCCAGCGAATGTCTCGCACTTTCTGCTACATTACACCAATTTACAGCGACATTAAATATGTGGCGAGAGAGAGAGAGAGAGAGAGAGAGAGAGAGAGAGAGAGAGAGAGAGAGAGAGAGAGAGAGAGAGAGAGAGTGTGTGTGTGTGTGTGTGTGTGTGTGTGTGTGTGTGTGTGTGTGTGTGTGTGTGTGTGTGTGTGTGTGTGTGTGTGTGTGTGTGTGTGTGCGCACGGAGACAAACCTGGCCCATATTGATCTTAAGCCCCATCTTGGCTCTTTGGAAATATTCTTACCATTACAAAGGCTATTTTCCCCCAAACAACATGAATCAAACCCCAGGAAAAGACCAACCATTATAAGTGACTCGTGGGGAGCTGTCCATGCTGGTGGTGCTTAATTTTTCCCGATATTTGCCCGTGGAGTAGTGAGTCTTTCATGTCTGCCTACATGACCTTGCGCGCCAGGGTCTGACCATGGTGCTTTTTGCTTTTTAGCACCCGAGAAAAATGCCACTCTTGTTAAAAATTACATAGGTAGGCCTATGCTTACGTCCTATTCAATTCAATTTCAATCCACTGTTCAGTAGGCCTATTAGGCTGCAATCAAATTCAATAGCCTATGCTCATCCACATGCACGCGAAAAACAATAACCCAAGCGGCGGGACTAATTCGATTATATTCCCTCCAAAAATGTCCGAACGTCACAAAAATCAGTTATTTGCATTGTCCGTAACAAAAAGGTATCAATAGAAGAAATCAAGTCTTCAGTTTCGATAATCCACGTTACAAATCCTCAACAACAGCAAGCCATTCCTTCTCTGCTATGAGGCAGGCAACGGAACAAGTGCAGACAGTAGGCTATATGACCACGTTGATGCTGCACGGCTTGAAAGGATTCTGTCTAAATTAAATATCTTGGATAGCCTATATAGACCTAGGCCTAACTAGATTTGTTGCAATACAGATTCATTTTCTATAGCCAGAAGTGTTCCGTTGGACTGACGAAACCGAACACGATCAAGTTTGCAACTTCTTTCCCTCATGCGCTGTCCGTCAGCACCACCTGTCATTGGACGTCCGATTAGCTTTCATTACGTGCTGAGGGAAACCTCACCCAGGCACTCCAAAATAAGGTGTCCAAACGGGAAGTTACATTAAAAAGCCTTAAATGGTACTGGGCTGGGGTTACATTAAAAAGCCGACATGTTTCGACCTCACCAGGTCTTCATCAGGGCTACGTTCACCATTGAAAAGAAAGGCCTCCCTTAAATAGTGACATCACCACATGTGACCCATTACGCACTACACACATTTGCGCACACCAGAGAAAACAAAGATTAAAAAATAGCCTGGGGTAATAAGTGATGCCACAGAAAAAAAATGACCAGAAGTACAAATAAGCATCACAAAAATCACAATCACAATATCCTCATTTAGACCAGGATAGCGCATGGCATCCAGTTGGTGTATCCAAAAAGTCTCCCTCTGATTAAGTCTTTTTAGCCTGTCCCCACCCCTCGGAAGAGGTTTGATATGTTCGACGCCCTGTATGCGCAGCAGAGAATCATTTTTACCATGGTATTCATTGATATGTTTCGCCATGGGATAGTCAAAATTGCCCACTCTGATAGCATATTTATGTTCTGCTAGCCTATCTCGCATGCGCCTTTTTGTGCGTCCGATATAAAAGAACCCTTCAGCGCAAGGACAAGTTAGGCGGTATATGACAAATGTTGAATTGCAATTAATGAAATCTCTCTGTCCGTATTCTCTCGTGGTTTTAGTATCCACAAAAGATTTGGCTTGTGAAACATTTGGGCAGTGAGGGCACTTCATACATCTATAGGTGCCAATGGGTTTACGCAGCCAGGTTTCTCTCTTTTTCACCTGTAGGTGAGAGCGCATTAATTTATCTCCTAGGCTGGGTGCACTCTTTAAAGACACCATGGGTGGTTCTGGGAACACCTCACTTAGTTGCGCATCACTTTCAATAATGGACCAATTGTTCTTAATAATTTGCCTGATCCGCGTCGCTTGTGTAGCCTACTATATGTCGTAACAAAAAAGGACGGGACTGCTGGTGGCGATGATGTTTCTTTTTGGTCAATAACGTGTTGCGTTGTAGGGAGCGCGCTTCACTGTATGCGTTTTGGATGGCTTCAGGGTGATAGGCTCTATCACTGAATCTTTTCTCCATCAGCTCGGCCTGCTCGTGAAAATCATTTTCGAAATCACAGATACGCCTTAATCTCTGGAATTGGCCGTGTGGAATATTTCTAATGAGATGCGGGGGATGGAATGAATCCGCTCTCAGAATGGTGTTCCGAGAGGTCGCCTTTCTGAATAAGGTGGTGTGCAGCTGTCCCTCCGCGTCTTAATACTGTATATCGTCAAATCCAGAAAGTTAATATTAGTTAATGAATATTCCAAGGAAGCCATCCAAAACGCATACAGTGAAGCGCGCTCCCTACAACGCAACAGGTTATTGACCAAAAAGAAACATCATCGCCACCAGCAGTCCCGTCCTTTATTTGTTACGACAGTTCATAGATGTATGAACTGCACCCACTGCCCAAATGTTACACAAGCCAAATCTTTTGTGGATACTAAAACCACGAGAGAATATGGACAGAGAGATTTCATTAATTGCAATTCTACATTTGTCATATACCGCCTAACTTGTCCTTGCGCTGAAGGGTTCTTTTATATCGGACGCACAAAAAGGCGCATGCGAGATAGGCTAGCAGAACATAAATATGCTATCAGAGTGGGCAATTTTGACTATCCCATGGCGAAACATATCAATGAATACCATGGTAAAAATGATTCTCTGCTGCGCATACAGGGCGTCGAACATATCAAACCTCTTCCGAGGGGTGGGGACAGGCTAAAAAGACTTAATCAGAGGGAGACTTTTTGGATACACCAACTGGATGCCATGCGCTATCCTGGTCTAAATGAGGATATTGATTTTACTTGTTTTTTGTGATGCTTATTTGTACTTCTGGTCATTTTTTTTCTGTGGCATCACTTATTACCCCAGGCTATTTTTTAATCTTTGTTCTCTCTGGTGTGCGCAAATGTGTGTAGTGCGTAATGGGTCACATGTGGTGATGTCACTATTTAAGGCACACAGACACCTGTGTGCCTTTCATTGCCAAAATAATGTTCTGACTTTTATCTAAATTATTTGGTGATATCCCTCACAACAGTGCAACAGCACATAGGCCTAATGGCGAGAGTTTTTCCCTCAGCACGTAATGAAAGCTAATCGGACGTCCAATGACAGGTGGTGCTGACGGACAGCGCATGAGGGAAAGAAGTTGCAAACTTGATCGTGTTCGGTTTCGTCAGTCCAACGGAACACTTCTGGCTATAGAAAATGAATCTGTATTGCAACAAATCTAGTTAGGCCTAGGTCTATATAGGCTATCCAAGATATTTAATTTAGACAGAATCCTTTCAAGCCGTGCAGCATCAACGTGGTCATATAGCCTACTGTCTGCACTTGTTCCGTTGCCTGCCTCATAGCAGAGAAGGAATGGCTTGCTGTTGTTGAGGATTTGTAACGTGGATTATCGAAACTGAAGACTTGATTTCTTCTATTGATACCTTTTTGTTACGGACAATGCAAATAACTGATTTTTGTGACGTTCGGACATTTTTGGAGGGAATATAATCGAATTAGTCCCGCCGCTTGGGTTATTGTTTTTCGCGTGCATGTGGATGAGCATAGGCTATTGAATTTGATTGCAGCCTAATAGGCCTACTGAACAGTGGACTGAAATTGAATTGAATAGGACGTAAGCATACCTATGTAATTTTTAACAAGAGTGGCATTTTTCTCGGGTGCTAAAAAGCAAAAAGCACCATGGTCAGACCCTGGCGCGCAAGGTCATGTAGGCAGACATGAAAGACTCACTACTCCACGGGCAAATATCGGGAAAAATTAAGCACCACCAGCATGGACAGCTCCCCACGAGTCACTTATAATGGTTGGTCTTTTCCTGGGGTTTGATTCATGTTGTTTGGGGGAAAATATTAAAATAGCCTTTGTAATGGTAAGAATATTTCCAAAGAGCCAAGATGGGGCTTAAGATCAATATGGGCCAGGTTTGTCTGCGTGCGCGCGCGCACACACACACACACACACACACACACACACACACACACACACACACACACACACACACACACACACACACACTCTATCTCTCTCTCTCTCTCTCTCTCTCTCTCTCTCTCTCTCTCTCTCTCTCTCTCGCGCCACATATTTAATGTCGCTGTAAATTGGTGTAATGTAGCAGAAAGTGCGAGACATTCGCTGGCCTCGTTGCACGCAACACGTTGTGAAATGATTTCTTAACGGTTTTAACCGCATCATTCGCGACTCTCGAGCAGTTTGAGAACTGAGAACAATGAGAGAGAGAGAGGGCAGTGACTACCATGTCACTGAGACTATGTGTGTGTGTTGTGCCTAGTGAATCCAAGTGCAGAAAATACATATCCATATAGTTTATTACATAATGCACCATGTTATTACATTTCCATCAAAAAAAAAAGTTGCGGCCGCATTCCGTAATAAATTTCGCATTTTGTAATAATTTATTACAAGATGAGAAAAAAGTTATTACGAAATGCGTTCAAGAAATGTATTACGAAATGCGTAAATTATTACACAATGCGGCAATTGTCACCGCATTATGTAATAATTTGTTACATTATTACATATTGCACCGTTATTACATAATGCGGCGTTACAGTTGCAGGTTCAAATCCCTCAAAACCCTACATTGCCCTGGGGACAGCAACCATTATTGTATATTTGTATATCACTTTGAGTAAAGGCGTCAGCCCTCAACCCAACTGACATGCCTTCCCATTGAACTTTCGCCCACTTCAAGTGTGTAACAATATCTTGCTGTGAACTCACAGGGAGTTACTGGCTACTAATTGCATTCATTTCACAGTAACATACTGTGAATTCGTCATATCACAGTTAACTACTGTAAAGGCGTCAGCCTTCAACCCAACTGACATGCCTTCCCATTGAACTTTCGCCCACTTCAAGTGTGTAACAATATCTTACTGTGGGTTCAGTAGAAAATACTGTGAACTCACAATGAGTTACTGGCTACTAATTGCATTCATTTCACAGTAACATACTGTGATATTCTGCCATAATTTGTTACTGTGAAATCCAGAGAGACCTTCCGTCATATCACAGTTAACTACTGTGCTGTTATAACAGGTGTTTCGTGGGTCTAGGCCATGATTGGGTACACTATGTGGCTGCCTTGGCCTAATGGTTAGGGAGGTGGACTTAAGATCAGAGAGTTGCAGGTTCTAACCCGGCATTACCCTAGGGACAGAAACCAATGTTGCATTTCTGTTTGTCACTTTAGGTTGCTCCTGGCCATGATTGATTGTAACTACTAATTGTCAGGACTAATTAGAAGAAGGTCTATGATTGGAAATGTTACTGGTTCTGCTTCCAATAAATTAAGTTGCAACCAATGTGCTACACAAACACTTTTTTAAGTTGGCAAGATGTGCACGCCAAAACTCCAGCATCCAATTTTAAATCAGAATATTGCCACCTAGTAAACAAAATTAGGCTATCTTGTGAAGTGCCATTGCACAATTGAAAGTCAAATGCTGCATGACATGATTGACATTGCCTACCATCAACCAGGAACAATGGTAGTGCCCAATCAATCTGTCAATTAGTACCTGACCTCACTTGAGTATATAGGACTGTTACAAGTTCATTGGATTACTACCTGCAGCTGCCACATGCCTGATTACTCTGGTCACATGGTTAACTTTCACCTCTATATAAACTCAGACTGTCACAATGCTTGAGTTGCTTGCCTAAATGACTGGTTCGATGGCTCTCTGTCCGGCTTGTTGGTTAGTGAGCTAACTGATCGACCAACTGACTGTTTGTTGGCCAGCTGGTTGGCTGGCTAACTGACTCTTTTGGTTGACTGGATGGCTGGTTTGTTAGCTGGCTAGCCATACAACTGACTTGTTTGTTGGTTAGTTGGCTGACTAACTGAGTGTTAGTTGGTTAGCCGGCTCTTTGGCTGGCTAGCTGACAACTGACTCTTTTGGTTGGCTGGTGGACTGGTTTGTTGGCTGGCTAGCTATTTAGTTGGTAGTGAGTATTATGGTAGCAGGTATCCTTTTTGGTGTGTTGCTTACTTGATTAAGACATTTCAGGTTTGTCTAATTATGCTCAACCAGGGTATTCTATGCACACTGGTTAATGTACTATCATCCAGGAGACTACAATTATCAAATGGTAATAATATTGCACATACTGCAGAAACTTGAGTTTCTCTGTGGTTATGGATAGTTCGGTCAATCAATTCAAGAGAGCAGTGTGATGCACTGGTTCCATGCCACAGTTGTCTCAGTCATGGTGGGGAATGGGAGGTGCCACAATAACATGGTAGCTACCTCTTTTGTGGTGATGAATGGAGGGGCGGGATCATGGTAGTGTGGGTAGGGTGACAGTAACTTACTGTGGTGTGGCCACAGTAAACTACTGTGAGAAGATCACAGTAAACTGTGAGGATGGCCACAGTAAACTACTGTGAAATGAATGCAATTAGTAGCCAGTAAGCCACTGTGACATCACGGGAATATTTTTTTACTGTGCAGCTATTAAGCCAACACACACACACAGACACACACAGACACACACAGACACACACAGACACACACACACACACACACACACACACACACACACACACACACACACACACACACACACACACACACAATACTACATCAATTCTCTAAGGACGAGAACGCCATGTACCTAAGTGAGATGTTGGCTTATTGTAGTCTAAGGGACCGCCCTGGAACAGTGCACTTCACTTGGAGTGGACATGGAGGAGGAGGTGGCAGGAAAGCAGCACTACTGTACATATTTGCTGCCCCACCCACATCAGCGAAGTAGCGATACACAGTCTTCCTGCACTAGTAGCCTAGGTCTTCATGTTACGAAATTAGGCTATGAAGCGCTTCCAGCTTCCAGACTAATCTTTTTTAGGACTTTTATTCATGTGTGTGTGTGCCTATGTGCCTGTGTGTGTGTGTGTGTGTGTGTGTGTGTGTGTGTGTGTGTGTGTGTGTGTGTGTGTGTGTGTGTGTGTGTGTGTGTGTGTGTGTGTGTGTGTGTGTGTGTGTGCCTGTGTATGTGTGTGTGTGTCTGTGTGTCTGTGTGTGTACTGTCTCACGTGAACCCTGGAAAATTGGCGCCGTACGGCAGCCTCCAGAGCTGGTGTGTGAATGTGTTAATGTTTGTATGTGTGTGTGTGTGCATGCGTGTGTGTATGTGCGTGTGTGCGTGCACGCGCGCGTGTTTGTGTGTTTGTGTGTGTGTGTGTGTGTGTGTGTGTGTGTGTGTGTGTGTGTGTGTGTGTGTGTGTGTGTGTGTGTGTGTATTTTGAAAGCACAGTGAGTCCACTTCATAGTCGTGATACTGCGCTGTAAGGATACATGTTGAGCTCCTCCCTCCCTAGCTCAGAGCATGAAGCCTTCCTCTTGTTACTCACCAGCAAACACAGTGGACAGAGGACTAAGACCTCAATCAACAGCGCTGTAAAAACTTATTAAACCCATGAACATAAATAGGCTAGGAATATGGGGGGCACTGTAGCGCAGCGCGCTAAGCCCCCCAAATTTGGGCTCGCATGCCCACGGGGTCATTTCCAGATCCCACCCCGTCTCTCTGTCCCACTCACTTCCTGTCACCATCTCAGACTGTCCTATCGAATAAAGGCATAAAAGCCCCTAAAAAAAAGGAATATGCTTTATGAATCATCATGTTGTACCTTAGGCTATTCTAGTGATTCCCAAATGTTTTTCTGCTGCTGAGACCCCCTTTGGAGATAAGAAAATGTTCACAACCCTCCCACCTCCCATTTTCCAAATGCAAAAACATAAACTTTAATGTAAATCAGAGGAAAGGTAAACACCTAGATTAGTCTATGTCTGCATGGGAGAGCAAGAAACGCAATTTCAAATTCTTTGTATGACCAGTGCATGTAAAGAAATTGACAATAAACTTGACTTGACTTGACTTGACTTGACTTGAAATATACAGTATGTATTACCCATTGGTATGGATATTGTCACTAACAATGTATGGGAAAGGTCAGTGCTTGAAGTGGAAAAAAAGAGATGCAGGAGCCCTAACCGTAGAAATACACCAGAGGCGATCTGAGCGAGGCGAGCGACGGAAGTAATTGACTTTGTATTGAGTCGTGCGACAAAAGCGATTCTGGAGACTAGAACGATTTGCGAGACGAGCGCGACAGTTTGAAGTTGAAATCTTTTCAACTTTCTGTGACGCAGTTCGGCGACAAGCCGCGACAGCCAATGACTGTATAGAGGTCAGTGACCACAGCCAATGGGAATGCTTGAATGCTTTGCCTTCTGCCTGTACGGACATACTCTAGTCTCCTCAATCGCTCGTATCGCTTGCTGCTGCACTTTGTCGCTTGAATCGCATCGCGCCTGGTCTATTCGCGGGGTAATCGTCCAAAAATATCATCCAAAATACAACCCCCCCACCTCCCAACCCCACACACACACACATTTTCAGCAGTGGGAATGGTTATAACAGGGGTTTCAAACATCTTGAACTAGATAATTCATACTTCATATCCATCCTGTCTGTTTTTTTCAAATCCCCATCCTCTCCATATGTAGAGAACATATTAACTTCTTGCCATCTAAATTCTGCCTCTAATGCACCTCACCAGCCCCATATGCAAGCATTACTGTAACTGATCCAGTTCACTTTGCATACCCTCAGCAGGCTATTCTTGTTTTCGGGAGGAAGGAGGAACTTTTGAGCATGGCAAAAAATGCATAGCAATCTATATTTTGGCTGTTGCCATGCTCGAAACTTCCTCTATCATTCAAAAAAAACAAAACAAAAAACGCTGTCATGGATTCAGCAAATATTTCCACTCGTGCCACTTGTTACTCTGAACAAGCTTGCAAGAATATGGTAGATTTCTAGAACCACTGTCTAGTATTGTCTATGGGCAGCCATGGGTAAGTGGTTAGGGCGTCAGACTTGTAGCCCAAAGGTTGCCATTTTCGACTCCCGACCCGCCAGGTTGGTGGGGGGAGTAATAAACCAGTGCTCTCTCCCATCCTCCTCCATGACCGAGGTACCCTGAGCATGGTACTGTCCTGTCACACTGCTCCCTTGCACGGGTGAGGCATAAATGCAGTTTTGTTTTGTGCAGTGTATAGTGGACACTTGTGGACATTTCACTTTTTCACTTTCACTATTAGAGACCTTGGTCAAGGCCGCTTGGGGATGCAGGACAGCACTACATACTTATTTGCATCCCAACATAATATTTTTCCCTCTACGCAGTTCAGGACAAGTTCCCTGATGATTGGTTTATAGCTGACTGCACCACCGTACACACTGGGAAAGATTTTACCATTGACCTCTATAAGGGGACAGGGTGGTTTGATAGAACTCCATTCAACGTTTTTGATGCAACCGCGACTGATTTACTTCCGCCTCAAAATCGTCCATGTCCTGCCCCCCCGCCGTTGCATCACAACGGAGTAGAACGTACGCCATTTCAACTGAACACTTCAACTGTGTTCAGGTGCTTTTGACCTCCTCCCAAGTTCACAGGATGCAGAATCACAGGATACACTGTACCTCACCAGGAAACAGGAAGAATGGACCAGTAGACCTCAATCAACAGCACTGTGAAAAATATATTCTCAAGCAAACACGCTCGTAAGGAAGTCTTTCATTTGCTCCGACTGTTGATGGAGGACCGACCACGAAAGACCATTGAGTTCAACTCAACTGTGGTCTAACAATGGAAAACAGTGTGCTAAGGCTAAATAATAAATAGCCCACTTGTGAAACTCCAACTCCCATTGTCATTGTGACACAGCACTGGGCAGCACACAAGTGCACACTGCTCACAACGAAACTGCATGCATTTATGCCTCACCTGTGCAAGGGGGCATCCCCGAATGGAGCCCCAAGCAAGGCTACAAGTCTGACACCCTAACCCAGGAGTGGGGAACCTTTTTCATTTGAGGGGCCACTTCAAATTATTCCAAAGGCCGTAAAAGTCCTCCGAGGGCCGTACTATGAAAACAAACCAGGATTTCCCCCTGCCCTTTAGGCCTTTACTGAAGGCAGCCACCTTTAAAACAGACCCCACCTTCTCTAGGTCCCCTGAATATAACTTCATTGTATTGCAAATGTAATCCTAAAATTCCTTTAGAAAATATTCTATATTTCATGTGAAGCTTCATTACAATAGAATTATATCGGGGGCCGGATAAAACAGCCTCAAGGGCCTCAATGGCCCTCGAGACGTAGGTTCATAGACATAGATTGCATGCATGGATGCAATGATGTGGAATGGTGGCACAATAACAGACGGTTATTCACTAGACTAGAAAGGTCAGTAGAGTGCTGATGTACAAGTCACTCTTGACATTGCTCATGCTTACTGTAGTTGTGTGCATTGCCTGGACATGTCAGAGGACCACATTACTGCATGCATGAGCCTTAGTCAGCTCATTGAAAAGCTCACGTGGATTCACATTTGTAATTATTCTGCACATTTCTTTGCATTGTATAACCTTTATGTAACCTATATAAGCAAACAAATCCTCAACACAGCCCTTTCACTACATTATCGCTAATAACTGTCCTCCAGAAGGGGCTCCCTTTTCTTTATCTACCCGCTTTGTGTTTCAGTCAAACAAAAACGGATGCTTTTGGCTCGATGAGGACCTCAGCAGCCAGCTTATGGTTAGCACAATAGTGCTTCTTCATTCCCAGAGTGTTTTATTGACTCTCTATTCAGTACACTAGGCTCCGGTGGAAGAGTGCCAACCTCATCCTGCTTTGAAAGCACAATGTAAATAGGCGTTTAAGCGTGGATTAAATCCTGTGCTTTTTGGGACCAGCGTCATGCCTAGTGTATATAGTACAAGCTCAAGCTCGTTCAAGAATGCTAGAGGAAAGCCACACCTTTGTAAACACATCAGGGCATACAGCAATTCCCAGAATAAGGCCGTCAATGCAGTTTATTCTATGAACGTGGTTTGTGACGAACAGTTCAAGGAATAGAATAGAATAGAATAGAATAGAATAGAATGGGATACAATACAATACAATATAATACAATACAAACAGAACACAAAAGAGAAGCATAGAGCACAATATAATAAAACACAACACAATACAACACAGTATTCATCTATGGTTGAAGTGCCCAGCCACCTAACTCTACTCTGCTCCTTGTACTGTACTGTAAGTCGCTTACTTTTTAGATAAGAGCGTCAGCTCTTAATACAATGTAACGCAAGGTAAGTAAGTGTATGTGATGTAATGCAAGACTGGGATGCTTGTCATGCATTATGCTGCAAGACTGGAGTGTTGCTTATGATGCATGGGCCACATGCTTCCTGTTTGGCAGTGGTGCAGTCTGTCTACAGCATGTGTTGATGACTATATCAAATATATTCAATACGGTAACCAAGATAAAGCACACTACGCATCACTAATGCAACAAAAAGGGATCAATTCCAATTTCCTAAATGGGTGTGAGTTTCCAATTGAATTCCATTCCTTCTGAACTCCCTCCAGTCTCCAAAAGGGGCCTGGCAGTCATATCATGGCACCTTACATCATATTTATTCCGGGAGAAGCTCCTTATGAACCGTCTTCCTTACCAATCATTTCTCGCTACCTACTCTGTTGTAACATTGCTTTGGGATTATTATAGCGTCAGCTAAATGTACTGTAATGTAATGAGACAGCCGTGGCCTAGTGCTAGGGACACATATGGGTAAGATGCATATCATGAGTAAGTGGTTAGGGCATCAGACTTGTAGCCCAAAGGTTGCTGGTTCGACTCCCGACCTACCAGGCTGGGGGGAGTAATTAACCGGTGCTCTCCCCCATCCTCCTCCATGATTGTCGTAGCCTGAGCATGGTGCCGCACTGCTCCCTTTCGGGCACCATTGGAAGCTGTCCCCTTGCAATTTCATTGTGTGCTGTGGAGTGCACTTTCATCTATAGAGCTTGAAAGTGACGTCACTTCCCCCGATTTCATGGGACCTCAACAGCGTTTTTAGCCAAAAATCATAGCATGTAATCCAATGGCGGTATTAAAATGATATTTCGATCCCCTTCGAGTTGTGCCACCAGCTCCATATATGGTGTTTCTGATATTTTTGCTTAATTTTTCGTACGAACCCCCAAACTTTTTAGAAAGCTGTATTTCTTCACATTTTTCATGCCAACGGCATCGGAACAAAACATTGATACTTCTACATGAATAATCTTCATCTAGCCTCTTAAACAGCATATTTGTAGCCCAGCGCATATCATGACTGAGATCAGAAGATATTTACTCGCTACCATGTTGTTAGATGGTCAGCTTAGGTCCCGTGAAACGCGGAACTAAGGGGCGGGACTTTCAAGCTCTATAACGCATTTTTTTTCAAATTCAAGTTCAAGTAATTTTATTTGTCACATACAGTACATGGTATTGTACTGAAATGATGATGGGATCATCAGCTCTGCATCTTAAGAATTCAAGAAGTTAAGTAAAAAAGGAAATAAAAGGTGAGAAATAAGTTAAAGAAAAATAAAATAAAATAAAAAAAATAAATAAATAAGAAAATGATTATTTAAAAAAGTCCCTGTTCAGCAGTCGCACTGCCTGGGGGTAAAAACGTTTCCTCATTCTTTCTGTACTGGCCTGAATGGTTCTGAGTCGTCTGCAGGACGTAAGTAGGGTGAACATGTAATTTTGTTGTGTGCTGTGGAGTGCACTTTCATCTATAACGTATGTAACGTCATGAATGCACGTACTTCCTGTTTGGCGGCGGCGTGCTCGGTCTCCAGCACGTGGAGGCGTGTCTCGCTCTGCTGCAGGCGCTGCGTGAGCTCGGAGGCGCTGCGGCTCAGGGCGGCCTCTTTGGTCCTCAGAGAGCGCAGCTGCTGCTGGAGTTCCTCCTCCCGCTGCTCCACCAGCTTCCTGTTGCACATGGAGAAGAATACAGACATGGGAGTGGTGTGAGGCTTGTGCCAGTGCCACAAGTCAAAACACTTTTGCTAAGAAGAAAAATACAGAAGTGGCAGCACAAAATATATTTGCCTGCTGGATTGGAGAAGTTATAGACATATATATAGACTGTATGTAATATGTGTGTGAGGGCAATTTTTGCGTAGCAAACTACTGTAGGCGAACCCACCTAGTGGCACAAAATCCACTTGTCTGACAGATTGGTTTGCCATTACATCATAGGGGGAAACATAACTGGGCTATAGGTCTATGGTCCTCCAACCAATACATTCTATCTGTGTAGCTTTTTTCCCAGGTTTAAATTTATAGTAAGTGAATGGGGCTGACTTAGCACAGCTGTGCTATCCTTTCACATGCAGTTGAACTGGTTTGAATGCAGACTGTAAGTTCAACAGCTTTGCCAATGGTGCAATGTCAGACTAAAGGATACACTCTGGCTTGCCTGGCCGCATACTGGGCTAGGCTAGGCTAGGCTAGGCAAGGCTAGGGCCTCTGACTCTTGCAGATGGGAATTATAGACAAGTGAGAAAGGGTGTGATTTGTGTGGGAGCATTCCACTACAAGGCCAGTGAATGTTACAGCTAACGCAGTCAATGATGTGAGGTAGTGTATTGCGGTATGTGAAATACAACAAAGAAAAAGAAAATGCACAAATTTCATTCTCATACCAGTGTAATGAGATGCAATGAGTCCTGGTGTGTGGTGTGTTAGGGAGCACTCCCAATGTGTGACTCAATACATGGTGAAGGGAGGAGAGAAGCATATAAACGGTATAATATATAACTCCTACATCCAGTAGAACTCATTAAGGATTTTGGAAAGAGAAACAAAATGTCTTCAAATTAACTCAATGTCTCTCATTGTCCTGTTGTTTCCACCCTGTATGTGTTGTCTACATGTTTTCTCATTTGTGAAGTGACTTTAAGTATCATGAAAAGCGCTATATAAAAATGATGTATAACTACTATTATTAAAGAGAAAGTCCAGTCACCTGCAGTTTAACTCCATGTATTACGTGACGTCATGACGTGGATAAAGGAGAATCGTCAGGAACACAAGGCCTGTGACTATCTCAGATGAGGGAGGCAGATAGAGAAGTGGGTTGCCTGGTGTGTAACGATGTGTATTTCCACCACAAACAGGTCCTGTGGTGATAGTTGCAAACCACTTCCACTCTAAAAATTCCCAGTGATTTTGTTCCCAAAGCACTTCTGGTTTCATCATGTTTCACACCACACCATTGGGAGTTTTGATATGGACAAAAATAGAGAGGAAAAAGAATCTGGGTGAAAAGTCTGATTGAACTGCGAAAATAAACTACAGAAAATAGACATCCGTGTGGCACCAGATTATTTTTCCTGTCTATTTATGATTTAGTCCTGCTCTGTCGCACTGGATTATTACTTTTGAAGCACAGAGTACTGTACATATTTCCTTTGTTTTTTGATGCGGACATAGTGTGGTTTCAATGGACCAATGGTAATGCGTGTGGGTGAGGCCCTCAGGAGTGGTACAACCAGGGCCGGATTAATGCACAGGCTAGCTATAGCTGCAGCCTAGGGCCCCCCACCTGCCAGGGCCCCCCCAGTTTGTCAAAGGGGGGAGGAGGGGTGTCTAAATAGTCAGGTAGAGCTTTACTTCTTATCTTACTTCTACATCTTACAATACTCCTCTTGGGGTTGGAATTATGACGCTGTCTATGAAATTTGTGACAAATTTTGCCTTCCGTTGGGGCCTACAGAAACCTGAAGCCTAGGGGCCCCGGGTCTTGTTAATCCAGCCCTGGGTACAACCGCCACCTCCAGTTCTCATCAAGCCACACCTCATGTCCGAGCACCTGGCTCTGCTGTCGACCAGAGCAAGAAGAGAATGTTTTACTTACCGCTAAGTCCACTTGCTTAACCACAATGATCTACGTTTTGGAATGAAGCCATACGTTTTGCTAAACTCCAGTGGGAGGAAATATTGAGTATTGTGTGTGTCACATTGATTGGTGCTAAGGAGCACGACTGACACACCTAATGAACAAAGGCTGCTCAGAATAGGTGTGAATCTCCAGACCTGTCCAGGCTTTACTCATCTCATGATTCACGTACAACTCAGAAATTCCTTCTAACTCTGCATGGATTTTCAATATTACTTTAGTCTTACAGACGCACACACACACACACACACACACACACACACACACACACACACACACACACACACACACACACACACACACACACACACACACACACACACACACACACACACACACACACACACACACACACACACGCACATGCGAACGCACATGCACACACACACCTTTCCTTTCTTTCATTTATTAATCTTTGAGGGGACAAAACACAAATAATTTTTACTCTCTTACACACCTATAATGAAGTGTAATGACAGAAATCTTGAATCTTGAATCGAGCTGCTGTGTTTTCGACAATACAAGCTGTCAAATGATAGTTCCCTCCTTTACCACAATATTCTCTTGTGGTGCATGAGCTTACCAAGGGCACAATAGATATTTTGCCATGGATAGCAAATATCAGCGTAAGGGTTTATGTTGTAGCTGTTAACTCCACAATAAATTACAAGTACATGCACACCTCATGTCAATGACGTACAGTAGGATCAAGTCTGGTCTCCTAAATTTGTCACCAGCAGTTGTTTCAGTAGGGGTGTCAGTAGTGGCGTCAGTAGGGTGTCACTAGTCAGTAGGGGCGTCAGTAGTCAGTAGAGGTGTCAGTAGTCAGTAGGGGTGTCAGTAGTCAGTAGGGGCGTCAGTAGTCAGTAGGGGTGTCAGTAGTCAGTAGGGCGTCAGTAGGGGTGTCAGTAGGGGTGTCAGTAGTTGTGTCAGTAGGGGTGTCAGTAGGGGTGTCAGTAGTCAGTAGAGGTGTCAGTAGTCAGTAGGGGTGTCAGTAGTCAGTAGAGGTGTCAGTAGTCAGTAGAGGTGTCAGTAGTCAGTAGGGGTGTCAGTAGTGTTGTCAGTAGGCATGTCAGTAGTATTGTGACCTCACCTCTGCAGCTGCTCCTCGTGGTGCTGGGCTTAGTAGGGGTGTCAGTAGGGGTGTCAGTAGGTGCGTCAGTAGTGGCGTCAGTAGTGGTGTATTCTCACCTCTGCAGCTGTTCCTCGTGGTTCTGGGCTTAGTATGGCTGTCAGTAGGTTTGTCAGTGGTGTGTCAGTAGTGGTGTCAGTAGGGGCGTCAGTAGGGGCGTCAGTAGGCATGTCAGCAGTATTGTGACCTCACCTCTGCAGCTGCTCCTCGTGGCGCTGGGCTTAGTAGGGGCATCAGTAGGGGCGTCAGTAGGGGCGTCAGTAAGGGTGTCAGTAGGCTTGTCAGTAGGGGTGTAGTCTCACATCTGCAGCTGTTCCTCATGGTGCTGGGCTTAGTAGGGGTGTCAGTAGATCAGTAGGTCAGTAGGGTGTCAGTAGGGGTGTCAGTAGGTCAGTAGGGTGTCAGTGGGGCGTCAGTAGTGTTGTGACCTCACCTCTGCAGATGTTCCTCCTGGTGCTGGGCTTAGTATGGCTGTCAGTAGTGGTGTCAGTGGGGGTGTCAGTAGGTCAGTAGGTTTGTCAGTAGGGGTGTCAGTAGGCATGTCAGTAGTGTTGTGACCTCACCTCTGCAGCTGTTCCTCCTGGTGCTGGGCTTAGTAGGGGTGTCAGTAGTTTGTCAGTAGGGGTGTCAGTAGGCATGTCAGTAGAGGTGGCACGTCAATAGGTGTGTCAGTAGGGGTGTCTGTAGAGGTGTCAGTAGGGGTGTCAGTAGGCATGTCAGTAGTGTTGTGACCTCACCTCTGCAGCTGTTCCTCGTGGTGCTGGGCTTAGTAATGCTGTCAGTAGTGGTGTCAGTAGGTCAGTAGGCATGTCAGTAGTGGTGTGTTCTCACCTCTGCAGCTGTTCCTCGTGGTGCTGTGCGCGGAGGGCTGACAGGCTGTCTGCCAGGTCCCTGCTCTCCCGCTCCAGCTTGGACGTCTCCCCGCTGCGCGCCTCCTCAAGCCGCAGCTGGTGCAGACTGCTCTTCAACTGCTGCTGCAGCTCCAACACCTGGCACACAAAAGACAACCACCTGGACGTCAGTCACACAAAGTTTTATTTTATAAATAGTTTTATTATTATTATCATTATTTTATTTTTTCATTTTAATTACTTTTGGGGGGCTTTACAAGTCTTTATTGTTTTTTTCTCAGACAGGACAGTGAAGTAGAGACAGGAAGTGAGTTGGGAGAGAGAAACAGGGAAAGTCCCTGGGCTGATGTCGAACCCTACCATATCAGCCACGGTAGGACCAAATAGTTTTATTATTTATTGTTTATTTTTTTATGTTTTTAATCTTGCTTTGTTGTTCTGTGTGCTGTGCCTGTTAAACATCCATTATGAATGTTTATTTGCTGCCATGCCTTTTAACATATAATGCTTATCTGGACATCAATATCAGTCACACGCACATGGAAGAAAACCACCTGATCATGAGCATCGTCCAGCAGGTTCGTTTTACCTCTGTCAAGGAGGTTATGACAAAGATTACTGTATTAACCTTAGTGCCTTTAGCTATTTGTTTATTCATTACCTCTACATCAGTCACACTCACACGTACGCAAGACATGCGTTTGACCACAGGAGGAATGTAATGGACCGCATTCATCGGTAGGTACTGCTGGAGGCAAGGAAAGGCAGTGCTCCTTTTCAGTGCTTCCTGTTTCAGTGCTTCCTGTTTCCTTTCTTTTTGCATTTGTTTTTTGTGAAGCACATTGAGTTGCACCTGTATATGAAATGCGCTATACAAATAAACTTGCCTTGCCTTGCCTCTTGTAAAGGGGAAGCTGATGTGTTGTCAATAAACAAGGAATCGATTAAGATAATCACCTGATCAGGCGCATTGCCAAGCAGGTTCGTTTTACCTCTGCTCTGCTAATGAGAATATATTATATGACAAAGATCGTATAGTTACCTTAGTGCCCGATTCATTTTTTAGTGATCACCTGACGTCTGCGCTCAATGCAGTGTGCCAGAGCAACAAAAGTGTGTGTAGTACAAGAGTGTGGAAAATAAGACAAAATAGCTCAAGCTGATTTTTTTTATTGGTGATGCCCTGAGATGACGTGAGAGTGGAAAATAACAGAGAGCAGGAAATGAGTATATTGACAAATGATATTGTACACCAGGATGATATATCAGTCCAGTCTCAAGTGAAATTCTATATGGGCTGTTCTTCCTTATCAGTCATATGTCTGATGAGTGAACGCTTCTATCTTGTCATTTTTATCTAGAGTACAGTTTGACATCATTTTGGAGGTGATTAAGGACAGTAGGAGTAGGGGAGTAGGGTGTGGCCATACTGATTTTTGAACTCATCGAAGCATTTCCCACAGAACATTCGTCACTCAAGGTGGGTGGGGGCTTAGCCATGGCCGGCAATATCAGTGGCATGTGTCTGTCATCAGTGACATTGAGGGCAGGAACAATGAACAGCTTACACAATGTTTTATATAGCAACTTCAGAAATGCCATTCACAATACAGTACAAGACATGAATCTTTTCAGGAGATCACAGACTCAGTGGCCACTGAGATAACCAATGACCAATAGCTTCATATTTTTATTCTACAATATGTTTTATCTTAAAGGGACACTGTGCAGGAAATGGTCAAAAAAGGTACTGCAACTATGCTGCTCATTGAAACTGGGCTGCCTATTGCCAAATTTGAACTTTTCATGAAAGTTTACTAAGTAATAAACTAATATTTTCTAGTATGGCCCAAGTAGTCATTTTTGCAGCTAAAAATGGCTATTTCTGGAAATTCAAAATGGCGGACCATGGAGAAGATCCCCCTTTTCATGTATGAAAAGTGCAATTTTTCCAGTCATAATGAATACTTAGAATTTGATGGTGGTGGTAAATATTCATGAAAAAGGTAACATTAGTGAATGGGTAGCATGAATTCTGGAAATAAACAACTAAAAATCTCACACAGTGTCCCCTTAATGTTTAAAATTTTCTTTTTGCTTTTTTTTGTGAAGCACACTGAGTTGTTGCACCTGTGTATGAAATGCGCTATACAAATAAACTTGCCTTGCCTTGTACTTCATCACTCTCTGCTAGGCCACGTGCTGGCTGCCACAAACAAATTAGAACATTTTAGATGTTAGATCCACAGAGAGACCTATTATTTACACTTCGTGGTAGCCAGTACATGGCCGGGTAGAGAGTGGTGAAGTACAGTCATTGGTTGTCTCAACGGCCACTGAGTCTGCGATTCTAATGCAAATGACAGAGAACCTTGTCTAGTACAAACACAGTGATGGGTTTACGTGGAACCTTCCAGGCTAGCATAAAACTGGAACGGTTCTCTGTCAATTTGAACTCGTCTCTAGTGTAACTAATAACTTGGACTTCATGTGTCTAACAGAAACCTGGCAACTTCCTCATGATTACATGTCGTTAAATGAAGCTTCACCTCCTGGCTATTCTTTTATTGAGAAGCCCCGCCTCTCAGGGCGCGGGGGAGGTCTGGCTGTTATTCACCGCTCTGATTTTAATGTTGTGTCTGTGCCGCTGCAGCTATTTGCATCTTTTGAATGTCTGGCTGTAGGGTTCACTGGGAGCCAACCTTTACTCTTATTACTTGTCTATAGACCCCCTAAGGCATCCTCTGTCTTTATAAGTGAATTTACTGAGCTGCTCTCTTATGTATGTCCCAAGTACTCCTCCATCCTGGTCTTGGGTGATTTCAACATTCATGTTGAATCTCATAATTGTAACTTTGCCATTCAATTCTTAAATGTTTTAAACTGCTTTGACTTTACCCAGCACATACATTTCCCTACACACTCTAAAGGTCACACACTGGATCTTGTGTGCTCCAGTGGTACATCACCACATAACATTGTGCCTAAAAAACTGTCAATCTCTGATCACATAGCTGTTCTTTTCCATCTTGCTATCCCTGTTCCCCAGCACCACCGCCGCCCCCTTCGCTCCATCACATACCGTAATACTAAAAACATCAACATAACTGAGTTAACAGAGCTTTTACAATCTCAGCTGTCAGTGTTACCTCCCAGTCTGTGCTCTGATGATCTTGTGTCATCATATAACTCTAACCTCTTCTCTACACTTGACAAACTTGCCCCCCTGAAAACGCGTGTTGTCTCATTTTCTCACTCAGCTCCTTGGTTTAATTCTGAGCTTAGGGAAATGAAGGCAGCTGGCCGTAGGCTCGAACGTCTCAGTAAAAAGACTGGGCTTACTGTTCATGTGCTTGCTTTTAAGGACCATGTCCTAGCATACAAGGAAGCCCTAAACAAGGCCAAGTCCTCGTATTACAGCTCTATTATCAGTACAGGCCAGGGCAATCCCAGAGCACTCTTCTCCACTGTTAGCAATATTCTCAAACCATCTCAACCCTTCCCACTTACCCCTTCAACTGATCTCTGCTGTGAGTTCTTGAACTATTTTAATAACAAAATCAACACCATTTACAGTCAACTACAGTCTCTCCCCTCCCCCACTCTAAATGACAGCCCTTCTCTTCAAACACCTCCTCAATTATTTTCCTCCTTCTCTCCCGTTAATATTGAAACTGTCTGTGATCTTGCCACGAAGGCCAGGCCTACCACCTGTCTCCTGGACCCTATGCCCTCCTCTCTTGTCAAGGCCTGTCTACCAGTTCTCAGTCCTCTCCTTACTAACATGATTAACACCTCTCTCCTGACAGGCATAGTTCCAAACTCCCTAAAGATTGCAGCCATCACGCCTGTCCTCAAAAAAGCTGGAGCTGCAGCGGATGATTTTAAAAACTACCGTCCCATCTCAAACCTTCCCTTCATCTCCAAGCTGCTAGAGCGTACTGTGGCCTTACAGCTTCAAGAACACATGACATCATTTAGCCTATGGGAGGAACTGCAGTCTGGTTTCAGGGCTAAGCATAGCACTGAAACTGCACTAGTCAAGGTCGTAAACGACCTTTTGTTAGCTGCGGATTCAGGCCATTTCAGTATCCTCCTGCTACTTGATTTAACAGCTGCTTTTGACACAGTCTGCCACAACGTCCTTCTCACAAGGCTGGAAACCCTATTGGGCATCACTGGTACTGCACTCTCCTGGTTCAGGTCCTATCTAACTGGAAGAGAGCAGTTTGTCTCTATTGGTGATTTCCGGTCTCCAAATTCACTCCTCACACATGGTGTTCCACAAGGCTCAGTTCTAGGCCCCCATCATTTATATTCTTCCCCTTGGTAACATTCTCAGAAAACATGGCCTAAATTTTCATTGTTATGCAGATGACACCCAAATTTACATACACACTAAACTAGGGGTGGGCGATATGACGATATTAAATCGTGAATCGTGATATTGAGTAAAAGATCGTCTCGAATCTGCCAAAGTGGAGAAATCGTATAGATCGTCTTGCAGTGAGGATGTTTATTATCAGTATCAGAGTGACGTTTTCTCACTTGTGTTGTTGTCTTCACTTTATTCTTTACATTATTGTATTCCAATTGTACACTTTATGAGAGTATCATCAGTGTGTTAACATTTTATTGACTGCAAATTACAAATTGCAAGTATATGAAAGTTGTTTTTTGTTGTTTTTATTTTTTGGATGGAAGATCGTGATAAAAAATCGAAATCGAGATTTCATGTTAAAAAATCGTGATACAACATTTTTGCCATATCGCCCACCCCTACACTAAACCCTCCCATCCACTCCCCCTCGCTAACTTGACAACCTGCCTAAATGAAATTAGTAATTGGATGACCCAAAATTTTCTTAAACTTAATCAAAACAAAACCGAAGCCATCATCATCGCCACCCCATCATTACTTAAAAAGATAAACCTTTCTCAGTTCTCTATCCCTGACTATTTTACCTCCACTTCCTCTGAAGTAAAACATCTGGGCGTCATCATCGACTCTTCGCTCTCCTTTGAATCCCATATTAAACACCTCACCAAAACTGCGTTTTTCCACCTTAAAACCATCTCCAGACTCCGCCCTTCTCTTACCCCTACCTCTGCTGAGACCCTCATTCACGCTTTCGTAACCTCCAGGTTAGATTATTGCAATGCCCTACTCACTGGTCTCCCTACTAAATTGATTAACCGTCTACAATACATTCAGAACTCAGGAGCTAGATTACTTACACACACCAGACCCTGGCATCACATTACCCCTATCCTCTATCAATTACACTGGCTTCCTATCCATTCACGTATCAATTTCAAAATTCTCCTCCTCGTATACAAGGCCCAGCACAACCTTGCACCCTCCTACATCACAAGTCTCCTCACCCCATACAATCCCACCCGCACACTACGCTCCACAGACTCACTCCTCCTTACAGTTCCCTCCACACACCTGCGCACCATGGGCGACAGGGCATTTAGTGTTGTTGGCCCCAAACTTTGGAATTCACTCCCACTCTCACTTTGTCAGTGTTCTACACTGTCTACTTTCAAATCCAAGCTGAAGACACACCTTTTCATTTCTGCTTTTCCACTTCATTGACAGGCACTTCCACTTTATTTTAATTATCAGTTTATTTTTAATTTGACATATATATTTTTTTTTTCCCCCTCATTTTATTTTATTTTCAAATGCATTCTACTTCTTTTTCTTATTTGAAAACATTTATTTTTATTGTACTTTTATTTCTATTTTATTTTTTGCATTTTAATTTACTCTCCTATTGTTAATACACTGAAGCTTTGTTGTACTTTCCCTATTGTTATGTATTTGTTTTGATTGTAAAGTGTCCTTGGGTATTTTGAAAGGCGCTTAAAAATAAAATTTATTATTTATTATATTATTATTATTAATAAGGCTTTCTCAGTGGTGTAGTCTACTTTTTTGTGGTGGGTATGCTGTATATTTGAGCACTTTTTGAAGTGGGTATACTTCATTTATTTGTGCTATTCTAAATAATGGATCAATCAATTTTAAGTGGGTATACTGAAATCCCTGAAATTTTGAGGTGGGTATACTGTGTATACCTGCGTTCTACGTGGACGTTCACTGTATCTCAATGTCAAGTGTTCTAGCCTTGCAAGGACGTGAAACTCCCAGTGATTGGATACTCTTTGGTGAACTCAGCGGAGTATCCAATCACCAGGCATTTCAAATCCTAGCAAGGCTAGAACACTTGACATTGAGAAACAGTGTACACCACTGTGCTTTCTGTAGGTGTTAAAGACTTCCTCTCGCCTTCTTGTCGGCTGCGATGAGGCGGCTCCTCTCGGCGCACAGCTCCTCCTGCAGGCTGGAGGTGGAGTGGCGGCTCTGAGAGGTGCGTGCCAGCTGCAGCTCCAACTCTCGACTCCTCTGCTGAAGACGCTCCACCTCCAGGCCCCGCCCCCGATCACTCTGCTCCACCTGGCTCAGCTTGGCCAGGGCCTGACGCAGCTCCGCAGAGACCTGCACCAAAGGGGGTAGATTAATAAAGAGGATTCAAACCTCGCCCACACAATGCAAAACAGTGTTATCAAGTTGGGTCTCTTAAAGTGATACTGTCCTATTTTAGGAAATAAGCTTATTTTACACCTCCCGTTGAATTAAACAATAGGGTTTTACCGTTCTCCTGTACTTTCAACCGTTCTCTGGGTATGGCAGTGCAATATTTACCTCCAAGCTAGCAGTTAACATTGAGTCCTATGAGACCAGTTAGCCGCCAGCTGGTCTCATAGGACTATTATTATTTAACTCAAGGGGAGATGTAAAATAAGCTTATTTCCAAAAATGGGACAGTATCACTTTAAGGGGGCGTTGCCCCCTCCTTCTTCTTCTCTTTTTGAGGTGTTTGCACTAGAAGTGCGCTACCGCCATCTACAGCGCTAAGGGGACTCCATTTATTCTCAATCTCAAGACTTGATGGTCTCTTAAGCGAAGGTCTCCTAAAGGGCCGTTCACCCGACATCACATGGATACCGGAAAAGAACCCGCCTGAAATATCTCTCTCTATAAGATCTCTGTCTGCACACATCCACAACGCCAGGAAGAGGTGAAGAAGAGGAGTGGAAGGGGGGGGGGGTCAATATGGAGAAGTGCGGTAAGCCCCCCACATTTGAGCTTGCATGCCCTTGGGGACCCAGGTTCGAGTCCGGCCTGGGTCATGTCCCAACGCTGCCGTAACAAGAGTTCCGTAGAACAAATCTATACCATCACATTAGCTAAGGGCCACTAAATATTGGCAGTCACTGGAGACAAATGGGAGACACACAGCCCTCTACACACCCTGATCGAGCAGAGCGTTGTGCTTCTTGTGGTCTAGTAGAAGTAGTAGTGTAATAATAGTAATAGTAGTAGGAAGGTGCTCTACACACCTTGAGTTTCTCCTGGTCGAGCAGGGCGTTGTGCTTCTACACACCTTGAGTTTCTCCTGATAGAGCAGAGCGTTGTGCTTCTACACACCTTGAGTTTCTCCTGGTCCAGCAGGGTGTTGTGCTTCTTGAGGTCTAGTAAAAGACAGGGCTGTACATTAAGACCAATTGGTCGCATATTGAGCCTAAAATTTTGACTGTGCGAGAAAGAAAAATAAAACGGGCGCACCTGTACGAGTATGCATTCAACCCTTTCATTCGCATTTTGCTTCTGAGTTCGAGTGCATGATTGTGATTGTGACATTTTTTCCACAGCCTGTCTGATAGACAGCATCAAACTCCATTGGGAACGCACTTCAAAAAAAGACGGTCAATGTTGCTTGAATTCCGTGTTGGCTAAGATTGAGCCATCTCTGCTCCCGTAGCTCAGAAGAAAAAAAAAAACAGAATCGCTTCGCACAGATCCCTGGTGGCAACAGTTACAAAGCGCGCATGCCTCATCTCCCAGTCGGATGTTCTGTGCCAGCACTTCTTACAGCTTTTCGAAATGGACTGCTGTTTAAAACGTTCAAATGCGGGAGTTTGCATTGCTAACAGGAAACCTCTTGGATCCGATAGTGAAATAGCCACTCGGTTTGCTAACTCATGTGGTTTAATGAAATAGCCACTCGGTTTGCTAACTCATGTGGTTACTTTAAAGGACGTCGTTGTTTGAGCTGTTTTGGCGTTTCCCAAACCGCTGTCTTCGCAATGACTTCGCAAAAAAATGCAATCGCAATCAAAGTAATCAAGTCAAAATATAGTTCGAGGAGCATTCACAAGTAGTGTGCAGTGCGCGCAAATTTAAAGTCTAGTTGGTCCAGTAGCTACCGGTGCTGTAGGCTATCAAAAAGAGCAGCCAACACAGTGAGATAATTTTGCTGCTCCCAGTTTCATTTCACACCGTTCCAACCCATGCGTTTGAGGAAACAAAAACTAGGCTATAATAAAGCCCGTTGGATTAACGTGTTGTAGGCTATGTTTAAGATTTAGTCAATCTAGTTCAGTAAGCATGTGATTTACATGCTTTTAATCACAAAGTTATAGCCTAATGCTAATAATAATAACAATAATAATGATAATATGCCTAATAATAGTAGGCTAATAGTAATGGGAACTGTGATTTATGGCATATAGCAGTGGTTCCCAACACTTTTTGCACTGGGACCATTTTATCCTGAACTTTTGGGGACCACATTTTTTTCACAACCAAAACCATGACTGAGCAAACTTGCTGGCTATAAAAAAAAACAGTGGATATTTCTGACAGTATAAGCAGAGAGAGTAGAGAGAGAGGTTCCATTGGCCCATTGTTTCCTGGTTCTATTGTGGCCCCCCTTAGGCAGACCTAGGCAGACCTAAGGACTGTTCTATTCATTGTAGGAGCATTATGACACGCCCCTTTAGGCAGACCGGAACCTGGTCGCGTTAGGTGCCCATAGAAACCTATTATGTTGGCATATCTCTATAGAATATCTCTGGTATAAGACTACAATAGCTATGGATTGTTAATTAGTGATATTTATTGGTATTTTTTATTTCACACCTAGACATTTCAGGGGAGCCCATTGGAATTCCAGGTGACCCCATACCCCAGTGTTGGAAAAAAACACTGACATATAGCCTAGGCCATTGTGCATGAAGATGAAGAAACAAGCAATGAGCACAATAAGCACAGTATTTTACATAAACCCCCCCAATAACAAAAGTGTCACGACATTTTTAGAGTGCTCCTAAATTTGTATCTGTGCTCCTAAAGTTTTATCCGTGCTCCTAATTTTTTTCATTTAGGAGCACCTGTGCTCCTAGTGAAAAAGCTTAACGTACAGCCCTGAAGTAGTAGTGTAATAATAGTAATAGTAGTAGGAAGGTGCTCTACACACCTTGAGTTTCTCCTGGTCGAGCAGAGCGTTGTGCTTCTACTCACCTTGAGTTTCTCCTGGTCGAGCAGAGCGTTGTGCTTCTACACACCTTGAGTTTCTCCTGGTCCAGCAGGGCGTTGTGCTTCTACACACCTTGAGTTTCTCCTGGTCGAGCAGGGCGTTGTGCTTCTACACACCTTGAGTTTCTCCTGGTCGAGCAGGGCGTTGTGCTTCTTGAGGTCCAGGTTCTTCTCCCTCTCGTAGCGCAGCTCCCGCTCGGCCGAGGTGAACAGCGTCTGGGTCCGCACCAGGTCCTGCTTCAGCTGCTTGCTCTCCTCCGTCTTCTGCTGCAGAACTGAATCCTGGGACTGTGAAGAAACGGGAAGAGGAAGAGGAAAAACGAAGGAGAGGAGGAATAAGGATGAGGATGAGGAGAAAAACGAAGAGGAAGATGAGAGGGAAAACAAGGAGAAGGAGGAGAAGGGGAGGAATAACAACGAGGAGGAGAAGAGGAGGAGGAGAAGGGGAGGAATAAGGAGGAGGAGGAGGAGGAGAAGAGGAGGAGCAGAAGAAGGGGAGGAATAAGGAGGAGGAGGAGGAGAAGAGGTGGGCAACGGAATTGCCAAGATGTCAACAACAGAGTTGTATAAAGAAGAAGTAAAAGTACTCTTACAAATGTGGTATGTGGTATGATATGACATTACATGGTTTCAACTTTGTAATATCATACCACTAGTGTTGTAATTACATCTGAAAGAGTACTTCTACTTCTACTTTATACAACTCTGGTCAACAATATATAAAACTTTATTGTTTTCAGCAACCATTGCGCTCTTTCCCTACATCTTGGAATGACACAGACACCTCTCACCCTTAATTCTCACGAAAGAAGGTTCTTGTTCGTTTAATACAGGCACTGAAAATGCCTTGGCACACATTTGCATGCCCTTTACATAAATAGAACAGAGCAAAACTGAATTGAGATGTATGGTCTAAGCCAGCTGCAGCATGTGGGGATAGGAGGACCAACTGAAGTGGTTCATGCAAGCATGAACTCATGAATTTAAAGGGACACTGTGTGAGATTTTTAGTTGTTTATTTCCAGAATTCATGCTTCCCATTCATTAATGTTACCTTTATTATGAATACTTACCACCACCATAAAATTCTAAGTATTCGTTATGACTGAAAAAATTGCACTTTTCTAACATGAAAAGGGGGATCTTCTCCATGGTCCGCCATTTTGAATTTCCAGAAATAGCCATTTTTAGCTGCAAAAATGACTGTACTTGGACCATACTAGAAAATATTAGTTTATTACTTCAGAAACTTTCATGAAAAGATCAAATTTGGCAATAGGCAGCCCATTTTCAATTTGCAGCATAGTTGCAGTACCCTTTTTGACCATTTCCTGCACAGTGTCCCTTTAAAGAAGATTGATAATACTGCCAACATGGGGTCTTCAAAATCACTTCACTGACCTACAAAACCAAGATAAATCATCATAGCTGGACAATGGTGGTTAGAGTGGTCAAAGGCAAACAACATGGTGCAGTTCTTCATTCCACAATCCCACGTACTTGGAACCAGGAAAAGGTCATTGGAAGGTTGAGGCAAAAATATCCTTTTCTAAGTGTTTGTCACAAACAGAGATGTACGAGATACATAAACACACAGCTGGACGAGACAGAAGTATTTTGGGGGAAATTCCTCTGGTCAAATGAGCCTAACATCGAGCTATATGGTCAGAAGAAAATGCATTTTTTTTACACTAAATGAACATTTCTGTATAAAAAGAAGACAATCTGCACACTTCAGGTCTATTTTTGTGCAAAATTTTTGTGTAGAAATTTCTACTGAATCCTGCACCTTCTAAACAGATGAGCGGTGGCCTATCACACACTAAATGAACATAAAATGTTTCTGTTGAACCTGAAACATTTTTACCAGACCAGACATGTTTCCACTTGTACAGAGTGCAGCATACCGAAAGGTTGCAAATAAATAAAGCTACAGCATCAAAAACCAAAAATATAATCTGAACCTGATGAAGTGATTTTTTATAATAGGTTCCCAATGTTTTGCATTCCAGTGTACTTGTGAGAATGTGTGTGTGTGTGTGTGTGTGTGTGTGTGTGTGTGTGTGTGTGTGTGTGTGTGTGTGTGTGTGTGTGTGTGTGTGTGTGTGTGTGTGTGTGTGTATGTCTATGTCCTTTCATGGTATAGAGAGAAACGTAATTCAAATTTTCTTGTATGACCTGAGCATTTGAAGAGACAATAAAAGCTGACCTGACTTGACTTGACAGCGCTTTGTTTTTAATGACTTTTATTACTCTGTGTGTGTGTGTGTGCGTGCGTGCGTGTGCGCGTGTGTTGAGTAATACTGTGTGTCTGTCCGTGTGTGTGTTGCCTCTGTGCATGAGTGTGTGTGTGTGTGTGTGTGTGTGTGTGTGTGTGTGTGTGTGTGTGTGTGTGTGTGTGTGTGTGTGTGTGTGTGTGTGTGTGTGTGTGTGTGTGACCTTTGAGCGTGCGTGCGCCTGGTTGACCTGGGCCTGCAGAGCCAGCTGGTGTTGTCGGGCCACTTCCCTCTCCTCCTCCAGGCGGCACTGCAAGCGGCTCATCTCCAGTTTCAGACACGTCAGCTGCCAGACCACATGACAACCACAACAAACCTCAACTCAGACAGCAGAGGGGTATACTGTACAAAGAAGCTGGTTCAGGAGTAAACCAAGTTAAGTTAAGAGGTAAATCATCGGTAACACTTTATTTTAGGGATACATCTATAAGCACTAATACAATGTCAAGGCCTGCATAAGTAACTTGTAAGGCATGTACTAAGCAAACGCTAAGGCCTACCAGGTCCTTACTAAGGTTAAATTGGTAATAAATCCCTTATTGTGCATGAACAAGACATTTGCGACATACATGGGTAACAAATGTTTGATTTTGCGTTGTACATGCCTTACAAGTTACTTATACAGCCACATTGTATGTATTAGTGCTAATAGATGTATCCCTAAAATAAAGTGTTACCAAATCATCTAATAGAAGAGCCAGGAGTCCTCATTTGCTTAGAAAATGAGGACTCCGGGCTAAGAATATGAGGACTCCGGGCTAAGAAAATGAGGACTCCGGGCTAAGAAAATGAGGACTCCGGGCTAAGAAAATGAGGACTCCGGGCTAAGAAAATGAGGACTCCGGGCTTAGAAAATGAGGACTCCGGGCTAAGAATATGAGGACTCCGGGCTCTTCTATTAGATTGTTTGATTGATTGTTTACATGTATTGTCATTTCAGCAGCTATGGCTATATCATGGCCAATACAGATAGAAAAAAAACGCTCTTCTATTAGATGATTGACCTCTTAACTGAACTTGGTTTACTCCTGAACTAGGTTCTAAGTATAGGCCCCTGGCCACTAGTGGTGTCAACAATGATCGATTCTGGGATGCGATCCAATGCGGGAGCATGGACGATCCAGAATCGATCTGGCAAGTTCCAGAATCGATCTGGATTTTTTTTTAAGTTTCAATGACTTCCATTGATATTACGGGACCAAATGAATGTTAAATTAAATAAAAGCACTTCAAAACATTGCAAGACTGATACAGACTGATACAGAAAACAGCCAATATATTGTTGCTCAGTATCTGACTACTTGTATTGCCTCATCATGACTGATTAAACATTTGCTTTGCTTTCAGTAGAAATGTAATGCATTGCAATGCATTATAGAATTGAATCGGATCGGATCGGATCGCATGGAATCGAATCGAATCGAAACCTCCCGAATTGTGATCGAATCGGATCGTGAAGGCAGTGCCAATCCACACCACTACTGGCCACACATAGCTTCAACCTCTTCCTAGTTTCAGTGACGTCAGTTGCCAGACGACAACCACCACAACTAACATCAACTCAGACAGCGGGCCACCACACACACAGCTTTAACCTTTTCCCATTCTCATTTTTGGTTTTTGCAGTTGTAAGCAACTTCACTTCAGTTTTTGAGCCTGTTTTCGCCTCAAACGGCTTGCTCAGTTGTGGCCTAACGCAAAACAATACTGCCCTACAAAGGCAAAGTGCAGTAACTATGCCAACACTGACACTGAGAAAATGCCTTCTGGATATTGTAGTTACTGCAAATTTGACAAAGTAGTATCTCTAAAACAAGATAGTTACTGCTCTTTGCTTTTGTAGGGCAGCATATAATATAGCCTGGGATTTCCCATACTGCCTTGTGCACGTTCCAATCTGAAGGAGTGCATGGAAACCCTGGCTGAAATTTTCACATGAGTTTGGGATCCTAACCACAGAACGGAGAAGGACAACAAGACTACTAGACAATTAGAAGCTTTTTTACAGATCCATCATGTTGACACCAGATGCAAAACCATACAGTCTGGCATTGAGCTGTGTTGAAAAAAATCGATTTTCTGATTTTAACGCACATTTATTTCTGATAATTGATTCGCCCGTCCAAAGATCGTTTTTTAAATAATTATTATTTATTGTTATTATTATTATTAATTTCCCCTGTGGTTAACCTTTTCATCAGTCTTCTAGCCAACAGTAAGTACAAAATACTTGTAAGATTTACAGCAATTGTTTACAGTAATATCGATATAATACTAGATTGTTGATGTTGCTTCTCTAGTCATGAAATGAATGAAACAGCTCAAATAGCTTACGTTTTTAATAACATTAACTTCCAGATCGAATCGAAATTGGATCTAATCAGAAGACAGATGAAAATCAGATCGAATCGAATTGAATTGGAGCGGGAAAAAAAAAGATTCTGAAACTTGAAAATCAGAATCGATTCTTGAAATTTGAATCGATACCCAGCCCTAGCCTGGCGATAGCTAGTCTACGACAATAGCGTGACAGAACCAAAATAATGAAGCCGTTCAGATCAAGGGTCAAGGGTCAAGGGTCAAGGCGTACCTGACTGCCTCCTTGCTCGTGAGGGCCGTCCCCAAAGGCAGGCCTCGGCCAGGGCTCCCCCTCTGGCTTGGGCCTCCTGCCCTCCAGGCAGACCTGCTCCTGCTTAAAGTAGATTAGATTAGGTTCACCTTTATTGTCTCTACAGGAGAGAATTTTTGCGTGGACATGAGAAGGTGTGATTTACAATGAACAAAATGAACAAAAATTAGGCAAGACTTAGTAGGTACCACAGAGGGAACACACAAGAAACACATATTATACTGGACAAGGAAAATGTAAATATGGATACACTACTCAGACTACTGTATAGCCTAGTTTGCCTACAGCCATAGCCCCACAGCAGACAACCATTATTAGTTCACACACAAACCTCCCTCTTGACCCTGTCACCCCATCATCAACTGTACAGTACATTGCACATATCCCTCAGGTATTAAGACTGAATTAATATTATTCATGTGATGCTACATGAAAATACAAAAATACAAATATAGGACCCCCCCCCCATCCACACACACATATAAAATACTACCTGAAAATTACATTAAAACCTAACGCACGCACCCTGCCTCCACCCTCCTGCTGCTGCTGCTGCTGTTTGTGTTGTTGGTGCTGCTGCTGCTGGTCCCGGAGGTGTTGCAGCTCCAGGCCCAGGCGCTGTCTCTCCCCCTCCGCCTGCAGCCTCAGCTGGGCCTCCTTACTCAGCTCGCCCTGGAGCTCCAGCACCTGCCGACTCCTCTCCGTCATCTCATTCCTGCAGAGAGAGAAAGAGAGAGAGAGAGAAAGAAAGAGAGAGAGAGAGAGAGAGAGAGAGGGGGGGGGGAGAGAGAGAGAGAGAGAGAGAGAGAGAGAGAGAGAGAGAGAGAGAGAGAGAGGCGGAAAATTGGTGGGTGTGAGTGGTGAGTACGGTGGGGTGGGGTGGGGTGCGGGGAAGCCGACAGGGCTTTTGACTATTGTCCCGGGCCCAGGGACAGAGGGGGGCCCAGAATTGGGTTCTCCATGACACTGTATGTACTGGGTGATTGGCCCTTTCAGATGACTTTGTCCCAGGCCCAGCCAAAGCAGTCAGCTGGCCCAGGTAGGCTGGGGTGGGGTGGGGTGGGATGGGGTGGGGTGGGATGGGGTGGTGTAAGGTGTAGGATGGTGGTGTTAGAGCTCAGGCAGTATGGAGTTTCAAGCATGCAAAATTACAGGCGGTTTAGGTCACGGCACACTATCTTGTGACAGGGATCTAATGCAGTGTTTCTCAACCTTTTTTAGGTGAGGCACCCTCTCAATTCATGAAAAATGTCAAGGCACCCCAAACCAACAAGCCATAACATGGCACCGCATCCGATACCACACAAGCTTAGAAAAGTAACACATTTGGAGACGTCACCCGACCTATGTTCGAAGTTGCAGCTGACTGGGGCGACCTATATTTTATTGTGCGTAAATGGCAGATGAAAGATTCCACTGACTAACGTTAACTTATCGATTTAGACAAATATGTATTATATTACATAATTTATTTATCAGCCACGTTTCCGCGGCACCCCTGAGGGGGGCCTGCGGCACCACAGGGTGCCCCGGCACCCCTGTTGAGAAACACTGGTCTAATTGGATGGGAATGCCTGCTCCACGGTGCCTTAGACAGCCATATTCAGTTACCCAGAGTACCTACAGTACTGTAGAGAGACAATGCTGGCAATCTGTTACGAAGGCTGCGTTTTGTCACACCCTGGTCTTGGTTTGGCGCTCGTCATTAAAACGACAGGCTGGGGTTGCTGTGGCTTTGGCTCAGTTGGCCAAGGCGCCGAGGGACCCAAGTTCGAATCCGGCTCAGGGTTGTTTCCTGATCCTTCCTCCCATCTCTTTCTCCACTCATTTCCTGCCATATTGTCTCTCAGTTACGTGCGCACACATTTTTTTTGGGGGGGGGGGCGCTGCTCAAGGACTGGGTCGGGGGCATGTGGAGCTTCCGGCTACCTTAGGCTACATAGATTTTATCATATCGGGCCATTTACACATTTTTAAACGTCAAGCATTTCTAGATGATCATGTCAACTTGGACCACAGTACATTGTATTGTGGAAAAAACAGACTTTTAATTTTTTTGCTCAGCAGGGCAAAGCAGCAGGTGCTTTAGCACCACCCCATCCCTATCTGTGCACACCTATGCTGTCTCTACTGTCCTGTACAAAATAAAGCCCTAAACTGACTGAAATACTGCACATAGTGGTTATACATTCAGATCTTCATGATTCATTTGTTGATTAGATTGTTAAACAAATTGTTAACGTTAAACCTGTTCATTGCAATCCTCAACACATTCTGTACTAGCTGCACTGCTACTTGATAAGTCAGTAGATCCTTAACTACTTAGTGTTTGTTGTATGCACCTCCCTGTGACACTGCATCATATTTTATTTAGTGCATGTTTTCAGACCGTTGTCTGGTCATATAATTTTATGATTACAATGCATCAGAAAGATAGTGGTTCTTTTTATGATGGTGTTGGCAAAACTGTTTTACTTGAGGGTGCTGTGGTCCTTCTCCGAGTCGGACAGCTTGGCTTAAGTTGCCACACACTGGTCTCAGTTCTACTGTACTTGATGAGTCAATAAATCCTTACAAATGATACTATTACTATGCATCTTAAAGATAGTGGTCATTTTTGATGGTCTCCATAAAGTTATTTTATGTGAGGGTTCAGTGGTCTGTCTCCAATCATTGCACAGTTAGAACCAACTTTCTAAGTTATTACATCTTTAATGTTAATGATTTAATTATTATTCAGCATCAGACAGATAGTGGTCATTTTTGATAGCCTGGTTCTCATCATACATCTGTGTGTGTTTGTTTGTGTGTGTGTTCATTCATTCGTTCATTCATTCGTTCACTCGTTCGTTCGTTCATTCATTCATTCATTCATAAATATATTCACACTATTATGGGAAGTGCTGTGGCGCAGTGTGCTAAGCCCCCCATATATGGGCTTGCGTGCTCAGGGGAACCCCGGAATCCGAAATCCGGCCTGGGTCATTTCCCAACCCTACCCCACTCCTCTCTCCACACTCACTTCCTGTCACCTGACCCTACCGCATTTCTCTTACCACACTCACTTCCTGTCAGTCTTCACTATCCTATCAGAAATAAAGGCCCAAAAAGCCAAAAACTAGCTTTAAAAAAAATATATATATACTATCAGAATCAGATATATTGTTTTCCATAAAACCAAGTCTGTGTTTACTTGAGTCTTGTGTGCTCCTTCTCCAGGCTGGTCAGCTGTGCCCTCTGCTTCTCCAGCTGTGCGGTGAGCTCGGCCACCTGCCCTCTGCTCTCCTGCAGGTCCTTATGGGCAGAGCTGTTCTCCACCTGGCTGGACAGCTCACTCTTCAGCCGGCCGTGGGCTCGCTCCAGCTGCGCTACCTGCAATCATTGAAAGTGTTAGTAATAATGTAGCAAGGTGATTTTACACAGTCCTCATCAACACACTTTTTTTCATTTATCCTTTATTTAGCCATGAGACTAAAGGCGGATTCATACTTGGCGTGACTGGCGCTAGCCTCCTTCATACTTCACTCGCGACCTCACTCGCGACCTCACTCGCGCCGTCGTGTGACCCAAAATGACGTCACATGCCGTGGCGCGAGCTGCCGTGGCGCGACGTTGTGCACCCCACATTTTTTGTAACTTGTCGTGCGCCACCAGCGATCATGCAGGTAGGCAGAAAAAGCAGGAGTTGCGAAGAGAGGCTACAACTACTGTAGGCTACTACAGAATGGATCCTGCATCATTTTGAGGATAATAAAATGTCCTGGAGAGTTATTTTATCTTCTCTCTTAAATGTTGTTCAGTGAAACAATTGTTTACTTTGTTCAGAAGCACGTTGTGTTCGGCGATCTATTTATAAATTCTGCCGCCAGAACAATGCTCTCACATGGTCTTGGAATGATCTGGCAATGTAGGCTACAACAAAAAATATATGTTTCAATGTGGTAAGTCACAAGTCAGACGTTCAGTAGCCCTACAGCAGCCGTGTTTGGCTTTCTATTTTATACATCCGTAGAACTCACGCTGCGAGTTGCGAAAGATACTGCCGTTTCTCTCATGAACAGCAGAGGGCACTTCCGACAATGCGAGCGAAAGCGCTTTTGAAGTATGAATAGTCTGGCGCAAGTGATGACGTCATTAATGGTTCTCGCGCCAAACGCGCCAAAGTGCGCACGTGAAGTATGCAGAGCCCTTAAGAGTCTCTTCTGCCAGGGAGTCCTGGTCAAAATGTTGCTATTTGCTTAGTCTCATGGCTAAATAAAGATTAAATGGGAAAAAATGAGTATTGGTGAGGACCAAGTACAATCACCTTGATACTACTTTTAATATTTAGTATAAATTCATGAACCAATGAAATTGTATGAGTGTGTGTATTAATTAAAGCAGAGGACCAATGAGCAGTATGTTGAAATCAAAACATGCACTGCACTACAGGAAGTTTATTTTTTATCATGGGCAGATGAACTATTATGGGCAGATGAACTATTATGTGCTGTAGCACCAGACCTAATCACAAGTGAGAGTTGCCTATTGTAAATTCCGTAGGGGCCGGAATACTTGGCTATTATGACACACTGCCCCGCTCTCTGATTGGGCAGAGAAACTGTTAAGGTCGGAATGCTTGGCCATTATGACACAGGGCCCATGATCTTGGACGTTATGAGTCATCGTCGCCAGACTGTCTTTCAGATCGAAACGATGGTGTAGAACTAAAGGCAGTATGGGAGTTCCCAGGCTAATATTCCAATAGGACAAAAAAAGAACATCAATGATGGGGAGGACCCATACGGCTTAACCCCTTAGTGCAACGCCTATGTTATAACCTTACTGACGTCAAAATTGTAATGGCTATGTCTTAATCTGGTACTTAAAGTGATATTGTCCCATTTTTGGAAATCAACTCATATTGCACCTCCCCTTGAGTTAAATAATTGAGTTTTACCTTTTTTCCAGTACTTTCAACCGTTCTCTGAGTACTGCAGTGCAAATTTTACCTAAAAGCTAGCAGTTAACATTGAGTCCTATGAGACCAGTTAGTCGCCAGCTGGTCTCACAGGACTCAATGTTAACGGCTAGCTTGCAGATAAAAGTTGCACTGCCATACACAGAGAACGGTTGAAAGTATAGGAGAACGGTAAAACCCTATTATTTAACTCAAGGGGAGGTGTAAAATAAACTCATTTCCAAAAATGGGACAGTATCACTTTAAGGTTGTCGGTACTGTCATAGCAATGTTGTTATGTTGAGTATTTTCAGCAAAATAGAATAGACCGGCAGACGACCCATCTGCAGTAACAGGGTCTACTGTACAAGGGCCACACTCTAGGAAAACTTCCAGAAAGAACATGCGATTGTGACTTTTATTGTGCTTGACCTTGTCCTCCAGAACTTCCTTCTCTCCTCTGACTCGGCCCAGTGCCAGGTTTAGAGCTTTGGCCTGTTGACATTCCGCCCGTAATGACTGCACCTCTGAATTCAGGGACGCCAGCTCTTCCTGATTCCTCTGCAGAGTCTAGGAATAACCAAAAAAAAGAAAAAAGAACAAAACAAAAGTACATCCTCCACCCATTTCCTGACCAGGGCCGGTACTATGCAATGTGGTGCCCTAAGCGAGCACAACCTTTTCTTTTTTGTGCTTTGTAAACATACGTAGCATTGTACATCTGATCGAGTACAGCTGATCTACTACCTACATACTACATGTCCCCATGAATAATCAGTGTCAACGTAAAGTTCAATGTTCTATTTCTCTTGACATTCTAATTCTGTGGGATATTCAGGCGCCCCCAAGACATTTGGTGCCCTAGGCGACCGCTTGGTCTGCCTATGCCTATCGCCGGCCCTGTTCCTGACACTGATTAATACAACAGCTGCCAAGTTACTCATTGTTGGATCGTGTACACGGGACATGGACAAGGATACAAGGAACAATAGATAATGGAGGATAGTGAAAGTGTGAACGTGAGTGAGTAAGGCCATGTCAAATCAAGGATGAGGCGAAAATTAATAGCGGTTTCAACCATACCCTAGGCCAGTGATTCCCAAAAATATTCAGCTGGGACCCCCTTTTGGAATAAAGAATATTTCCGCGACCCAATCCCCCACCCCCCCCCACAATTCACCCAGGGTTTCCCAAGGGGGTGGGGGTGCGCGAGCAGAATTGAGCAATGGCCAATATGTGTGTTTTTATACATGATTAATGATACAGTAAGTAGTTTTGAATTGTATGCTGGAAGAAACATCAGGACTATTGTAAATGAGGATTCCCCAAATGACACTGCATTTGTGCAGTGAAGCCATACTTGAGTGGCAATCAGCACACCAAAACATTTGCTTAGGGGGTGCGCAAACCACATTGAAATGTACAAGGGGGTGCGCAGGGAAAAAAGTTTGGGAACCACTGCCCTAGTCAATAGATTTCTAATAGCTGACAAACTATTAATGGAAAATCTAGCAATATTAATATAGAAAAAAAAATGTCAGGCAATATTGCAAATTTTTCCATTAATAGTGTGTCAGCTAATATTGCTAGAAATCAACAGGACAGCAAATACGTCATACAAGTGAATACAAGTCCCTTTTGTCCGCGACCCCCCCTTCAGTACCTCCGTGACCCCCATAGGGGTCCCGGCCCCCAGTTTGGGCACCACTGCCCTAGGCATTGCTGCGGTACGGAGGCCACAACAAACCTACTGCGCAGACTAGAGCTCTAGACAAACTCCTTTATGTCTAAAAGTAGAATCAATTGTTTCCGACTTGTTCAAGTTTTATCTTTTACCTGACATATTTCGAAGGTGTTCACATGTTTTAATTAACATGTCAGGAAAAAGATCAAACGTTTACCGGTACATGTCGGAAACTAAAGAAGCGTTTAACCAAGAATAGACTACTACTGTACCTCCTTCTCTTTCCTGAGGGACGTCTGTGCGGTGATCAGGTCCGTCTCCAGCTGTTTCCTCCAAGTCTTCTCCTCCTCCAGGCGACCCTGCAGGAAAGTCACCCTCTCCCCAGACATCTCCCCCTGCAGGCCAGGTGAGGTACAGTCACAAAGAGAGAAGGGAATGCTTCACTTAACTGGGTCACTTATACAAGTCTAGTAAAAAAAAGGGTGCTCATCAAAAAAAAAAAAACGTGGCCGACCAAACACCCATGAAAAGGTAAAAACAACTTTTGAGGCACTCCTTACTTATGTTGAAAAGCCTTTATTGAACTCTGGCTAAATGCAGAGTTTAATAAAGGCTTTTTAACTTTAGTACGGAGTGCCTCAAAAGGTGAGGTAGAGTCACAGAGAGCGTTCAAGGGAGGACATGTCAATCAACATGTCAATCAATCAAAAGACTGCCTAATGCCGCATTCCAACGCCATGGCCTGTGTATGAGAAGTGAGGGCGTTGTCACATCCGTCTACTCTGAACACCTGTGGAACCTTTCGTTAAGAGCATTTAGCAGCTTAGCCAGGCTTTGTCGTCTGCATGCATTTGACTCAGTAAAGTAGGTAATGTGTACTATGTACATACCACTCCTTACATCCAGTGCAATGCAAATGGACAAATGTGTTTAATTATCTGTAAAACCTACAGCTTGTTGACACTGGTTACAGACATGCAGGATTGTAGCCTTAAAGGGACAGTTTGGTCAATTTCAACATGCAGTTGTATTGCTCACGCTACCCTTGACTTGTCAGTACCTGGTGATGCCACATTTTTCGGTTCAGCCCTTTCCGAGATATGAGCAATTCTAATGGGGGCAGCGTTTGTTTACATTTTTAAAAAATGAAACATAGGCCAACTCCAAATATTTTCCCAAAAGGTACTGCTGTTTGCTAGTTTGCCACACTGTCCCTTTAAGGTCCTCCTAAAATACAACCTGACAAGTTTAAAGTCCTGACATGGCGCTGCGTTTCAAATAACACTTGTTTTCTTTGTACGCAGTAGACAAGTGAGGCAATACCACCTCAAAGTGCAAGTAAATAACAACATTGCTATGACAATGCAATGAGTCTTGGGTAGCCCATTAAGACTTGTACATTACCATTTTGGTGGCACAAGGTTATAAGACTGTACTGTATGTATGGTGTAGGGGTCGACCGATACAGGTTTTTTAATGGCCAATGCGATACCATTTTTTTTTTCATCCCCCTTGGCCGATACCCGATTTCCGATACCCGATATTTGGGGCAAATATGGGTTAAAAAAAAAGGTTATTCCAGGTCTCAAGTAAAAAAAAAACATTCCTTTAACATTATCAAATTGAGGTAGAACTTGTAACATTTAAACACCCACTCTAACAATCAAGTAATGTCTAACAATCAAGTAATAAAAAAAATAAAGTGTCAAATGACATAAAATAATAAATATTGCGTATCGGTCAAAACCACACGCGTATCGGCCGATACCGATACACTTAAAAAAATGCAAATATCGGCCCGATATCGATACCGATATATATATCGGTCTATCCTTAGTATGTTGTTATCACTCCACAGTGGTAATATCTTCAAGTTAGGTGGGTGGTGTGCATGTACTGTATGTATGTATGTACTGTATGCATGTCCTGTATGTCTGTACACAGGCCTGTGTCCTCTGGGCTAATAGTCCAGGGCCCCCTGTTCTGTTCTTGTCAGTTGTGCAATAGTCTTGTGATGTTATGTGTATGTCCTGTCTTAAACGAGTCTTGCTCAGGGATGCCAAATGAATCTCAGTTTAAACTGACAATAAAGTAGTATCGTATCGTATCCTATAACAGAGGCTCTGTGTTAAGGTGTTGTGTCCTGTCTTAAATGAGTCTTGCTCAGGGATGCAAAATGAATTTCAGTGTAAACTGACAGTAAAGTATTATCATATCGTATCAGACACTCTGTGTTAAGGGGTTAAGCTAAGGGTTAAATGGTGGAGCTTACGTGCTGAGAGCTGCCACTCCCTTCCTCTGTAGATGTAGATGCCATTAGGGATTCCCTCTGGCTCGCTTCGGTCTCCAGGCTTTTGATCTGCAAGCACCAAGTGAAATTAATGTTAACACAGCATAGCATTGGACAAGCCATTTACTCACAGCCCCAAGGAACATACAGTACGGCGACAGGGCTCTAAATTAACTATTTTCATCACCAGCCAAAATGGTTAATAAATGTTAATCTTCCTAGCCAAACACACATTCCTTAATGCAGTGTTTCTCAAAGTGGGGCTTAAGCCCCCTGGGGGGGCGCGGGGGCATCTCAGGGGGGGTATGTGACTTCTGATTTTGGGTTTTTCCCCCCAAGGAAATGATTTCCTGTCTCGCCAAAAAGTCAATAAGTTTAAAGCCCTCACCAACATTATATTATTAATTGTCGTGAATTTGAATAGCATAGGAAATGAGTACACATCTGCATTCGACTGCAGTCCCTCTTTGTTTAATCTCCACCAGTCACCTTTCCTTTGATTCTGCGCAGCGATCTTAAAATCAGTCTGTGCGAGTACTGCTGTTGCTTGGCGGGGCTCGGAAGCATTCAGACCCTCTGAAGGGGGGGAATGATGGAAAAAGTTTGAGAACCGCTGCCTTAATGGGTCATAGTGGTTAGTAAGTTGGTCTTTTCTACCAGCCAAACTCACATTTCATCAGCATTTGGCCGCTTGCCTGGTGTAAATTTAAAACCCTGTACAGCAGTACATGATATATAAAGCATGTACAGAAGTCAATCTTATTGGTGATGAGTAAGCATTAGACACTTATTTAATTCCATTAAACGTAATCAACACATAGTGTGCATCGCCAATCACCCCCTAGAATATCGTGATATCAATTTTGATCAATTAAAACCTAATAATAGTTCCGAAGTCGTTAGAACACAAAAGGATAGTGTAGGATAGATTATGCAGCCCCTAGTCTGTTCGTTTGCTTTCAAGTCATCACAGCCCTACTAGCCCTATCAAAGTGTCAGCTTCACGCCACTAATAAGTTACGGTCACATTTCAAGTCCAGTCACATTTATTTTTATAGCCATTTCATACACTGAAAGGCGACTTGATGTGCTTCACAAACAACAACAACAAAAGAAATAGTATAGAACAATGCAAATATGGGAAACGAGTACAAAATGGTTCAACAAAGTTAAAACTGTATGTTGAGGAGGAAGTTGACGTCCTCCTCTACTTCCTGTTCCTCCTCAGCCAATCCACGTCCTCCTTGACCTAGGGCCTGTGGTTTGCACAGATCTGCTCAAAGGTGAATGTGGCTATAGTTCAAAACCACTACACTAGGTAACGGTCTAAATTGTGAGTCAAGCCCTCATCTTTTCCTGAGTACCTTAAGTCCCCCTCATGGCTGTGTCAGTCTCACTTCTGCTTTCAAATGATCACAGCCATATTAAGTGCTGGGACCTACAGATCAACCATCTCTGGTTTGATGGGCACTAAACCCATGATGTTAAGGTTGACACTCTCCTCACCTTCCTCCTGACTCTCTGAAGTTCCCTCCTCGTACCTGTTGCACTACTGCTTTGACAGCACATAATGCCCTACTAAGGGCTATAAACCAAAGATCGTAGAGAAGCGTGAAAGCGTGAAAGCCTATTGGGAAACTCCAACTCTCATTGTCATTGTGACACAGCACTCCACAGCACACAAGTGAACACTGCACACTGCACACAACGAAATTGCATTTATGCCTCACCCGTGCAAGGGGGCAGCCCTCAGTGGCGCCCCATGGGGAGCAGTGCGGTGGGACGGTACCATGCTCAGGGTACCTCAGTCATGGAGGAGGATGGGGGAGAGCACTGGTTGATTACTCCCCCCACCAACCTGGCGGATCGGGAGTCGAACCGGCAACCTCTGGGATGCAAGTCTGACGCCCTAACCGCTCACCCATGACTGCCCTAAAAGAACCTAAAGAACTTAGACCTAGAACCTAAAGCTATCTCTCAAGCAGTCATGTTGAGGGTGATGTGAGGTCCTCACCTTCCTCCTGAGTCCCTCCACTTCCCCCTGACCTCATGCCTGACTGGCTCCTGCTTTGACAGCACAAAATCACAGCCCTACTAAGGGCTATAGACCAGGGCCGGGAATCGAACCCGAGTCGGCCCCATGGCAGACGAGTGCCCTACTGGTTGGCCACGGCAGGGCCCTGCAGCCCTACTTCCAAAGTGTTAGTTTCTTGCCACTACGTAGAAAGATACAGTATGTTGAGGGTGAAGTGAAGTCCTCCTCACCTTCCTCCTGAGTCCCTCCACCTCCCCCTCGTGGTGGTCCTGCTCCTGCTTGCTGCAGTTCTGCTCAAATTATCACACCCCTACTAAGGGCTGTAGCCCAAATATCTAATGATAACCATCTCTGAAAGGTGTCGTGTCACCATTGCCTCTTTTCCACTGCTGGTTTTCTGCTAGGCCTACAGCTCGACACAGTGCGACTCGACAGCCGCCACTTTTTGCTTTACGATTGAGCTGTGTCGCGGCAATTCGAAAAGCAAAAAGTGGCGGCCGAGTCGTGCTTTGTTGAGCTGTAGGCCTAGCAGAAATCTGGCAGTAGAAAAGAGGCATAGGAGGCCTAAGCCTGGCTGACTCTCCTCACCTTCCTCTGTAGTCCCTCCACTTCCCCCTTGTGCCGGTCACGCATCTGCTTGCTGCAGCACATCATAGCCATACTAAGTCAAAGGATTGTATAAAGAACCTCAATCAAAGCTCATCAAGTTCTCCTCACCTTCCTCCTGAGTCCCTCCACCTCCCCCTTCGTGCCGGTCTCTCCTGCTTGCTGCAGTTCTGCTCAAATCATCACAGCCCTACTAAGGACTGTAGCCCAAATATCTAATGATAACCATCTCTGATGTGAGACCACTAAACCCAGTGATGTTGCTTTCATAGCACATTATCACAGCCCTACTAAGGACTGTAGCCCAAATATCTAAAAATCAACTCTGAAAAAAAAACTTTTAAAAAAACATTTCTGAAAGGTGTGTCTCTAGGAGGGATGCAAATGATTAATCGATTAATCGACCGTAGCCTGGCTAACTCTCCGCACCTTCCTCCTGAGTCCCTCCACCTCCCCCTCGTGCCGGTCTCTCTCCTGCTAGCTGCAGTTCTGCTCAAATCATCACAGCCCTACTAAGTGCTATGGACCAACCAGTGATGTTGAGGGTGACGCTCTCCTCTCCTCACCTTCCTGCGTAGTCCCTCCACCTCCCCCTCGTGCCGGTCCTGCTCCTGCCTGCTGCAGTTCTGCTCCTCCCCCAGCAGGGCCTCCAGCTCCTCGTTGCGCTCCACCAGCTCCTCATGTTCCCCCTGCAGCTTCACCAGCCTCCTCTGCACCTCCCGCAGACGACACTCCTGGTCCTCCCACTCACGCCGGCACCTGCCGCCCCACACAAATCACATTATAGAGAAAAAGAGAAAAGATGAGTTGCGTCTGTGGGGTAGTAGTATGAAAAAAAACCTTCAGGTGCTCATCGTATTACAAAGTTGCAAAAACTTGTACGTGTTAAAAGTCCTTTATTGATACATGGACATTGATAGCAGGTCGCACGCGACCGAAACGCGTCTGCTATCAATGTCACTCCATGTATCAATACAGGACTTTTAACACATACTTCAGAGTGCCTCGGACCCTCTCTCTTTACACATCACACTATATTACATCAAATTACAATATATTACATTACATTACATTACATTGCATTACGTTACAATATATTACATTACATTATTACATTACATAACAACAAAGGATGCTTTTTATCCAAAATCTTTGATCCCCCACTCACACCTGCACCTGCCACTCAACACACATCACATCCCATTACATTACAGTAAAATACTGTACATCACATCACATTACATTAGAGTAAAATACTGTACATCACATGACATCCCATTACATTACAGTAAAATACTGTACATCACATCACATTACATTACAGTAAAAATAAATCACATCACATTACATTACAGTAAAATACATCATAATGCATAAATGCATAATGCATCATAAAGCTGATGCTTTTTATCCAAAAAAAATGTTGTCCCACACTGTGTGGGCACCTACAACCCACCACACACCATCATCCATCATGACTCAAAGTCATCCTTGTCATTAGTGGAGATGATGTCTTTCCACTCATCACACCATCAATATGGACCACCCATCGTAGAGATGAAGATGTGTTGCTGCTACATCCTATACGAGGGCTACTCAATTAAAAGTCACAGAGGGCCAGTTTGCCAAAATTCCTCCCAGTAAAATATATTTGCCGCATATTTGTTTCAAAAGTTTACTACAATTCGCGTTGCCAATTTAGTGCCACGTTTTCAAAGCATGGTTATTGGTTGGTTATTGGGGGAAAGGAGAACAAGACATAGAGGTATAGTAGGAGAAAGTCATATTGAGAGAGATAGATAGATAGAGAGAGAGAACGTGAGAGCAGCAAAGAGCAAAAGAGAGAGAAACTCCAGACCTAATATCTCACGGCAGGCATCTGCATTGTTGCATTTCCCCCTCAACACTGGTTGCAACCGTCCATCATCAATTTTTGTATTGCCCCATAAACCAAGTTAATTTAACTGTCAGCTTAATGTTTGCCAATGGAAAAGGGAAGTCACTTGCACTCCTTAAAGGGGTATGCCACTATTTTGAGGCTTAATACAGTTAAAATCGTCAGCCAGGGTTTATAAAGGTGGTAAGGTGTCTTATTTTTCATGTAAGCCGAAGTCGCTAAGCTAGTGAAAGTCAATGGATCCGTGTAGCATTGTAGTATGCTACACGTATCCATTGACTTTCACTAGCTTAGCGACATATTCCCTCTTTTAACTTGTCTTAAAGCAAGACAACGCTTAACATGAAAAATAAGACACTTTACCATCTTTATAAACCCAGTCCAACAATTTTGACTGTATTAAGCCCCAAAATAGTGGCATACAACTTTAACCTTCTTGGTGCTCCCAGTCCAAGAGTCACTGTAAGCTGTCTGCTTTCCATTCGTTTGCATATGTTTTGTTAGCGCCCTCTTTCCCCTTTGCACAGTCACAATTGTAGGTGCCGAGGCGAGCAATTGCTTGCACTGTTATCCCCGAGTTATCTTTTTGACGTTAACTTTGAGCACAGTATTCATTTCCTTCTACGGCCAGTGAACATGTTCAGAGATAGTACGGTTCAAGTATTCTTTCTGGTGTTACTGTCTCACGAGTTGCTTTCACGAGGGCAGGGCTTAGCTCATGTGTTTATCATTGTCATGGCAAGGCAATACAGACCCGATACTCGTCCCGATATTTTTAAGGGAGTTGGCCTAAATGATAGACTCAAACATGACAAAAAAAAGACGCAACTTGCATCAACTGTGTTTTTTCATTGCCGTGTTGCAAAGTGTGCCTTCAGGTGCGCCCGTTTTTGTTACATTGAAAGACGTACCATTAGTTACAGTATTTCTTATGATACATGACTGGAGACCTGATGAAGCAACAAAGGGCCTATAAACGTCCTTATCATTGTCATTGGCAAGGTATCAAAGCTAAATACATAATTCCATAAGTGTTCACTATCCCATGCTTTCAGTCTTGATGCCTTCAGTGAGAATCTACAATGCACTGTAAATAGACAGGGGAAATAAAGAGAATGCATTGAATGAGAAGCTGTCTCCACATGTCTTTCTGCTTACCCTTGGCCTCCACTATTGAATGAGAAGCTGTCTCCACCTGTCTTGGTGCTTACCCTTGGCCTCCACTATTGAATGAGAAGCTGTCTCCACATGTCTTTGTGCTTACCCTTGGCCTCCACTATTGTTGAATGAGAAGCTGTCTCCACATGTCTTGGTGCTTAGCCTCGGCCTCCACTATTGAATGAGAAGCTGTCTCCACATGTCTTGGTGCTTAGCCTCGGCCTCCACTATTGAATGAGAAGCTGTCTCCACATGTCTTTCTGCTTACCCTTGGCCTCCACTATTGTCGTCATTCCACAGTTTGGCACACTTTCATTTCTCTGTTCTTCACACACAATCAAAAACACTTACTGTACTATGTAATTCAATTTATCGGGGAGACGTAAGAACCTGCCCCTTAGCAAAATCTCCCTTCCCATGGTCACAAGTTCCAACAAATTATAGACCTTATTATATTACGAAAGATGTAACCATTAAAATGATTGTTACATTGGGTTTCTTCTCATGGGCTTCTTACAAGGCCTCCTAAACCCCACCCTTTCCCATCTTTGGAGCGCTGTTAACTTGTGATCTAAGAATAACCATTATTTTACTTATTTTAAGGAAAAATCCCTCAATTTATATCTTAGAAAGATGCGAGCAAGAGCTTAGGAGGGATCGTTAGGGGCTTACAGGTGCTTAACTGTAAGACATGTCCTCATTTGAGAAGGCCAGCACTTGGGCTTGGTCGTACAGCAGTGGGTTAATCTATTCAAGGAAGCCACAGCTAAGGGAGCCGCTGAAGTTCTCTTTCTCTCTCTCTCCCCTTCTCTCTCTCTCTCTCTCTCTCTCTCTCTCTCTCTCTCCCCCCCCTTCTCTCTCTCTCTCTCTCTCTCTCTCTCTCTCTCTCTCTCTCTCTCTCTCTCTCATCTTCACACCTCGTAGGGCTGGTGTGCAGGATTAACTGTGGGTTTTAAAGCGTATTAGTTATGGGCTCATTAAGCTTGTTAGTTATGCCGGAGATCAAGTTCACCGCCTTCAGTCAGCAACGTGTTTTGATTTACATGGAAAGTGGTATGCGGTTTCCAGACATTTTCATAATGCATTTTAGAACTGGGGTGCATTTCTCAAAACTAAAGTTGCTTACCACATTAGCTACTTTTTTGCTTTCAATGCATTTTCCCATTGCCAATTACCGAAGTTGCTAACAGGCTAACAACTTCTCTTTTGAGAAATGCACCCCTGATTTGATTTTGGCAATGAGTTGCTCTGGGCTGCCTTGATGGAGATCTGTGCTGGGTTTGCCTTGCCATTAAAATGCCATGTCATTCAAAGTCACTAAAATGTTAGTCTAACACATAAATCACACACATACGGACACCTGAATACACATACACACATGGTACCTTTTGTGAACTTCCTGATTGTCAGATGACTGGGCATGTACTTCGTCTGTATCACCAGCCTGTGGGAAGAGCATGGTGAGGCAGGTAAGCGGCAAGCACCCAACAAGAGACGACAAGCACAAGGGAAAGCACACGGCCAGGGGCGGTCCTAGGGGCGGGCCTAGGGGCAGGGGCTGCACTCGAGAGATGGCGAAAACATCACGAAACCCCTCCCCTGTTGCGAAACCCCACCCCCAATGACATCCGAAAATCGCTATAAACATGTTACAGTAAAATCATTATTACATTACATTACATTGTTAAATTATAAATTATTAATAAACAAATCGTTAAAAATCGTTATTTCTACACTATTTCTACCACATTGTAGAAGAATAACATAACTATTAATGTTTTTTTCAGTTATTATAAGCGTCGAATGGGGCAGGGTGTTGGAGAGAGTGTCGCCTGGGCACCGCCAATGTGCACAGCTATTATCAGGCGAGCATTGTTCAATGCGCAGTATGACAACATTTAAAGCCACATTTCTCAGTTTCTATGTTAATGTTGTTATTGCACCTGTTATTTTGATACTACCCAGGAATGCAGTCTCCATTTTGTGATACAAAAATACAGTATTAACTAAAAGTTTAAGCACTGTTCTGCATACCTGTCCAAGATTTCGGGGAGACCGATCTGACGATTTTTCAGGCCCATGATTGTCTGATTTTGCCTTTTCCACCTATGATGAACAAAAATAGAAATAGAAAGTCTTATATTGTCATTATACTCGGTGCAATAAGATTTCAAAATGACCAAAGATCAGCATCTATCTGATATCTAATACTGATAGCAGGCAAGGTAAACACAAGTTTACATATTCTAAAACATATGTATTATTTATTTATTTGAAAACGCTTTAACCTGATAACAACCATAGCGCTAGTTAATTTGGAGAAGGGATTTGTTTCGATGTCATACAATTATTGTCATGTGACTAAAAAGAGCTGTCTTCTACGTTCAGTGTATTGCTGTCTGTTAATGGCCTGTGGATGACTAATGATGCCAATGGCTGGGCACTGCATGCTTACAACGGAGACCCCGGTTTGAATTAGCCTGGTCCTGACCATCCCATAATACTACCATTTCATTTCGTATTCATGGTCTGGAAGTTGTGTGATCTGACGCGATTGCAGGAAGCGGGAAGTTTGATGGTTTGATGGTTATGGTTTGAAATGATTGGACAGCTCTCACCCAATCGCCGACAGTTACTCAATAACAACTTAGCGCAGATCAGAGCCATTGGCGCAGACGTTTTCGTCATCGTCACGAGCGTCTTCCCCCTTTCTCCCCCACGTGGAGCGCTTATTCGCTTATTGGCTGTTTTCTGATTAGATTAGATGGGGGCGTTGCGATCAAAATCCCACCAATCTGGACACTCAACAGAAGAGCAAGGCCAGGCTACCGTAGTGGAGCCAATCCTTTGGTGGAAGTACGTAGAATGGCTCGCAAGACTAAGTTTGAATAGAGCCTGAGGTCATTTCCCGATCCTTCTCTCTCTCTCTCTCTCTCCACTCGTTTCCTGTCTCTCTCTCCCACTGCCTTGTCACAAATAAACGTATAAAAGCCCAAAAAAACATATTTTTTTAAAAAAAAGAATCATGCACTCGTTATTTTTCCTGGTGAACCAGAAGCTATGTGTTGACGCCCAGGGGGCTGGGCTACACAAACCTTCTGGTACACCTGTGATTCGCTCTCCTCCTCCGTTTACGAAATAAACGGGGCAGCACGACGAATCAGGATCGTAGGGAGGGATTTCAGTGGGTATGACGTTTATCGAACGCAACTCCCTCCCCCAGGGTAGTTCGGCTGTGCCCGCCCCCTCCCTGAATCACAACAGTAATGGCGGCGTGCGAGGAGTTATCATGCGTCGGGATGGAAGCAGTAATTTCAGCGGTGTTATCCAAAATACCTCAAGTTGATTTTCTAAAGGATGTTGTTCTGTTTTGGTTCCCGACCTGGCAGCGCTTATGTGACGACACGTCCTACGTCACAAAGCTTCAACGTGAGTGGTCGAAGTGTCATGTCATTCATATGAGGTTGCTCCAACCGCGTGCAAGCATCTTTTGACTAAACCCCGCCTGCGGAGAGGTGTGAAAGGGCAGTGTGCCAGTAGCCTGTTACTTACAGGCTACTGGTTCACCAGGAAACTCGTTATTACCATTTCCAGAAGGTCTTTGCGCTCTGTGTCGAGGATGTGGATGCGCTCTCTGAGGACTCTGATCTCCTCACTCAGTCTTTCATTCTTCTCCGTGGCCTCCTGTCCCTGTCCTTCTATCACATCTAGAAGACAACATCATATAGTATTAGAAATATGAAATATGAACGCCAGGTTGGTGGGGGGAGTAATTAACCAGCATTTGCCCCCCCATCCTCCTCCATGACTGAGGTACCCTGAGCATGGTACCGTCCCGCAACACTGTTCCCTTTTATTTTGGGCAGCATTGGGGGCATGGGTGAGGCATAAATGCAATTGCGTTGTGTGCAGTGTGCAGTGTTCACTTGTGTGCTGTGTTGAGTGGCTGTGTCACAATGAGAATGGCAGTTGGAGTTTGCCAGTTGGCCTTTCACTTTCATCCTTCACGTCACTTCATATTTAAATAATTTACATACTACAGTGACTGCCACTAAATAAAGCAATACCTGTTCTCCAGACTTCAGGGATTTGAATGATCTTTTGAATTTGAAAACTTTCCAAAAACAAACGAAGCCCATAATAACCACACGCATCATCATCATCTCTCTCACAAGTCGCTTTGAATAAATGAAAGCGTCAGCTAAGTGCAATGTAGTAGTGTAGTGTCACAAGTGCACTGAAGGCATGGCTCCTCCTACCAGCCGCGTTGGGGGCGGGGTTGTTGTTGTTGTTGTTGTGTTTGCGTGAGGAGGAGTCCAGCTGGTCGGTGAGGTGTCGGATCTCCTCGTGGGCCATGGTGAGCCTCCGCGACGCCTCCTCCAGGTCCCTCTCCAGCCTCACACGCTCCTCACGCTGCTTCAGCACCTCCTCTCCGTGGGCCTGCCGGAGGAGGAGGAGGCGGAGGAGGAGGAGGGGGAGGTCATGGGGAGGTCAGAGAGATGGAGGTCAGTTGATGGTGAAAATTGTGACTTCTCACTCCAAACTTTCAGCATCACACACAGTACATTCTGCAGTACTAATTCAAGACGTAGCATTTCTCCAAAGTCGTATTTTTCAGACTCAGAGGTGTGGGTGTGCCAGCAGCAGGCATGCCGATTAGTAGCGCTTGATCAGACCACATTCGATTCGTTCCGCTGTGGTGTCACATGCAACGACAAGCAACAAAATCACAGGCTGTAGTCAGGCAAACAGTGAGGGAGAATAAAATATCAGATCATTTAGTGGTGCAATATGAGACTCAATTCACAAAGTTGCATGCTCCCGGAGCAAAGCCAAGACACTTATGGAGCACCTACATCAGTCATTTTCCATGAAAAGCGTTCTAAAACATATGTATTATTATTATTATTATTGTTAAATCACCATAAACTTTACTGATACCAACAACAGCGCTAGTTGATTTAGAGAAGGGATTTGTTTTGATCGCACACAACTATTGTCAATAGTTGTGTGCGATCAAACAAAATCCCTTGTGATGTGACGAACAGGACAATTTCAAACTTTCAGGGTTTTTTTTTTTTTTTTTTACTAGATTTGGACAAGTGACTCAGTGCAGGATTCCCTTCTCTCGTTTTGGTGATATCTGGAGCATGTCGAGCCACTTCAAACACAATGTAAAGAAGCCCATGTCCCCCATTAGCTGGCCAGGGTCTCGAAAAGTGCCCAGCAAAAAATGGCACACATCTGGGTGTGGGCAAGTCAAGAGTAGTGTGAGCAATACAAATGCATGTTGAAACTGGACGGAATTTACCTTCAATAACAGCCAAGTGAGAGAACACAGCTTTGTGTATGTACTCAGGGAGGGTGCACTTCTTTCTTATGGACAAAGTTTAGCTTAACAGGATGTTTAGCAGGATCCACTGTTAGTACTGTATGGACATGCTGCATGAACCAAAAAAAAGGTTAATTCTAATTCATTCAGCGGAGACATACAGTACATTGGCACTAGCATGTGCCCTCTCTGCTACATACGTTAGCAATAGCATGTGCCCGCTGAGCTACATACGTTGGCACTAGCATGAGCCCGCTGTGCTTCCTTGCGCATCCCAAACAGCTTCCTCCAGGGACTATGGCCTTGAGGGTCCTTCAGGAGGAACATTCAAAACACATACAGCACATGTACATGTACGGACAATTACACAGGTGCACGGTACCACTGTAAATGAAAGAAAAACACTGAGCTGTACTGTGAACAACCACAATGTGTCATGACAAGAGAATCACACCACGTGGCCCAAAAGTGACAGCTCACTTGCGAAAGCACTGTATTTATAAACCTGTTTTTACCACAATGTGCCATGAACAAAAAAAATGCCAGGCAACGTTAACAACAGGAAGTACAAACAGAGATGGGGCGAGAGACACTGCAGGATCTGGGGCAAGGAGAGATGGAGGGATAGAGAGATGCAGAGATGGAGAGATGGAGACAGGACTGGGCTAGGCATTTTTTGGAGTAGATCTTACGGCCCTTGACACAGTCTCTATGTTTTCTACAATAATATGATTGGCGCTGTCTACTGCCTATATTTAAGGTGGATGAATGGGCTGCCCCATCTAAAAAAACAGAGGCAACAACAACAAAACAACAGCATTGGCCCCTGAGGTCTGTCGGCCCGCTGGGAAAATGCCCTGTATGCCAGATGACCAGTCCAGTCCTGGATGGAGAGATGGAGAGAAAGAGAGATGGAGAGATAGAGAGATGGAGAGATGGAGAGATGGAGAGATGGAGAGATGGAGAGATAAGGAGATAGACAAGAGAGATGCAGAGAGGTGCCGCCCTCACCTTGCTCATGTTGTCTTTGGTGCGCTGGACGCTCTCCTGCTGCTGCCTCAGCTCCTCTGCCATAGTGTTTCGGATGTGATCTAGCTCCTCCTGGTGGACACATGGAGAGATGACAGGTTTGTGGTGACATTTGCATGGCGGTTTCATTATTGAATACGGTTGGCAATCTATTCAAAGTCTCTCACAGTAGAGTACACAGAGCAAATGTATGTGAGACTGACTTGTTAACATGTGGCAAGACAGACATAGAGTATGTGCCTCATAAAATGTAAAAACCAAATGTCAACTTAGATTTTATTATGGCTATTTCTTAAACTGAACTGCCACCACACCCATATATTATTCTTCTCCTCTCCTGTCCACATCCTAATTTTTCTTTCAATGGGGAGTGTTGCCTTGAAAGCTACCAAAGTGCCCTTTAGTGGAATAGATACATTTTAGGAGCTGTTTAATAATGCATCGACTAAAGGCCTTTAAATGGTAATTGGCACACCAGGCTCTCACCAGGCAATCAACTCCGGATCTTTGCCATCCGCCATCCTCAGGATCACAACAACATGCACTCACAGCTAATACTGTTTGATCTACAGCAGTGGTTCTCAACCTTTTTGAACAAACGCCCCCTGGATCTCATTCTAAGCCTCCCAACGCCCTCGCCTGACCTCCCCATAAACCTGCCAACACCCCGCCCCCCCCTTTGGTATTAAAAAAATTAAATGGACTAATGCCCCCAATGACAACTAAGCACTGCCCCTTCTCAACTGTATCCTTCTCAACGCCCCCCTAGGGCTCTCAAACGCCCCCTGGGGGGTTGCACCGCCCCCCATTGAGAAACACTAGTCTTCAGTATCTTTTTATGAACCCCCAAGGTCTCCTGGATTAGTGGCACCCTCCCCACATCTAATGATGAACACATTTACAAATTACCCACATCCTTCACAGGAGCCAAAATGTCTCAAACTCACATCAACTATTACATCAACACAGAGTCACACCAACTACTACAGCAACATTGTCAGCAGGGAAGAAGAAGAGATGTCTGTTTCCCTCATTAACTAGTCAAACTCGGTGATTAAAAAAATGTCGATTGACAGGTGCAGTCTCAGCTGGATGATAAATCATCATTTATTATATAGTAATTATTAGCCATTATTACTCATAAGTCTTGTCACTTCTCTGCCTCTGACCAGCAATAATGCTTTAGGACTCATTTGTGTTTTTAATCTGCAGCTCGGCTCGGCTCCCCAACCGTGTGTAGACTGTGTTAAACGTACAGCCAATTAGTCAATGCCTCGTGGCTAAGTGACTTAGCTAAGGTGACTATGGAAGTGTCCTCTTGGCCATCTGCCAATGTAGACATTACCACGTTCAGTGTTGCCAGATTGGGCGGGTGCCCGCCCAATTGGGCTACTTGGGATGAGCGTCGGCGGGCAAAAACGGGAAAAATTGGCTATTTGGCGGGTTTTTAAGCCGTTTTGGGCCCATAGAAGTCAATGTAATTTGTTGAATTTGGGCGGAATTTAGCGCATTTTGGCGGTTTTTGAGAACCTTTTGGGCGGGATTTGGTCAGACACATCTGGCAACACTGACGTTCAAGACCACCACACGGGGTACAGAAAAAGAAAGACTACCGGTACACATGTCTTGGAATCGGGAACACTATATTTCCTGACATTTCACATTGGCACCTACAAGCAGGGCTTTGAACCGGTTCAAGGAACGAAAACGAAAACCGGGAACTTTTTGTATTTTACAGGGAACAGAAACGAAACCGGAAACGTTATTATTTTTTATGTTCTGGAACGGGAACACTTATTTAAAAATAATGGTAACCGGTTAATACCGGTTAATACCGTTCCTCAAACTAAAAAAAAAAGTAATTATTTTCCTACGTACATTACCATGACGACCGAGGTTCACGTCCTCTGTGACATCAGACATTCTCTGACTGAATGGAGAGGGAGCTGTAGATTACAAAGTCTTCACTCCACATCTTAAATTAGAGAAACCACTGTCATACAAAAGGGCAGAGTTTCCATTGCACCATTGTAAGACATTGCAGAGAAGCGCGTGTAAAACGCACCGAGAATGTTCAACGTTATTGGGCTTGGGCATCCATGGCTGCTTCAAATAAGCACAAACTCACAATGTCCATCATCGCGCTCCCTTTGACCCAAGTCAGCGTGGAGCGCGCATTTTCATCATTGAGGTTTATTCTCTGCTTCTCCGCTTAGGTCGTCCCTGAATGACAAAATTCTGGAGGATATTCTTTTCATCCGCTTGAATAAACAGTTTGGAATGTAGGCTGACTCATTTGCACTTCCGTCTTTCTTGGTTAATTAACGTCAGTTAGGCCTATGGGAGTTATCAGCTGACAGGAACGAAATTAACCGTTCCGGGAACAATATTTTTTTGTTCTAACCGGTTCGGGAACGTCAGTTTATTGGTGGAACTCATAACCGGAAACGTTATAATTCCGTTTCTGTTCGGAACGGAACGTTTGGGAAAGAAATACGGTTCAAAGCCCTGCCTACAAGTGGACTCAAACGTAAAACAATGTGCTCAGCTGTTCCAACTCTTCTGAAAAAAGTGTTTTCCTACAGTATAAAAATTGCTGTAGTATTCCTACACTGAAGGGCCGTACACACACGACGCTGCTAGTTACTCGCTCAGCGAATAAACTCAATAGAATGTCAGTGTGTTCCAGCGAGACTAGCAGGCGAGTAGGCGAGTACTGTACAAGCGATGCGATGTGGGCGGATCCCGAGTTGAAAATATTTTATCTTCGAGCAAGGCGAGTAAGTAAGTAACCAATTGGAAGGCAGAGTTCGGTACTTCTCGCCTGTTCATTGGCATTTAAAGCCGCGGGAACTTTCAGCGAATGTTCCATGAAAGAGAGGCGAGTAGGCGAGCAAGCGAGAAGCTAGTAAATAGCAGCGATGTGTGTGTACGGCCCCTAACCCTGCCGTATTACTAGCATAGTGAAAGTAGGGTACTAACCCGCAGGTGAACCTCCTGGAGTGTTTAATCCAGTGCTGTACCTGCAGGTGGGCCTCCCTGAGGCTCAGGCTTCCCATGAGCATCTGGGTGTCGGGCCAGTACTAAGCCTACTACTTTCTAATGCAGTATTAAGTTACTACACTATTACTGCCGCGTTAGTACAGTGACTGCAGTGTTCAAACCTACAGTTGGACCTCCCAGAGGTAGCTAGTGAGTGTCTCTGTGTCGAGCCAGTATCAAAACTGCAGTTTCTACAGTATTAGTATTAGTATAGTAAATGCAGGATTGCAAACTACAGCTGGGGTTTTAAACATAGTACTATATATTATAGGATTTGTGATATATTGGGCCGATAACCACAAGGGGGCACTATGGGGTATTGCCGCAATATCATGCAGTGTTCTAACCTGAAAGTGGACCTCTCTGAGGTTCCCCATGAGCTTCTGGGTGTCGAACTGATATATAAATTGGGTAACACTATATTTTAGGGATACATCTATAAGCACTAATACATACAATGTTAATGCCTGCATAAGTAACTTGTAAGGCATGTACTAAGCAAACGCTAAGGCCTACTAGGTCCTTACTAAGGTAAAATTGGTAACAAATCCCTTATGAACAAAACATTTGCGAATACATGCCTAGCAAATGTTTGATTTTGCTTTGTACGTGCCTTACAAGTTACTTATACAGGCACATTGTATGTATTAGTGCTAATAGATGTATCCCTAAAATAAAGTGTTACCATAAATTGCAGTGTTAAGATACTAGTATAAACCGTCTCTGCCGGTATCAAATCTGCCGTTTTTATTGTAGTGTTACCGCAGTATTACTGCAGTATGAGTATAGTCAACACAGTACTCTATCTGCAGTTCTAACTGTACCTCTCGGAGGCTACCGGTGAGCGTCTGGGTGTAGTAGTATAGTAAATGCAGCACTCTACTTGCAGTTATAACGGCAGTTTTTACTTCGAAACTAGTATAAATAAACCCGGTGCTCTACCTGCAGGTGTACCTCTCGGAGGCTGCCGGTGAGCGTCTGTGTGTCGAGTTTCCTCTCGGCGGCCTCCAGGCGTTCCAGCAGTGTGGCCCGCTCCACCAGCATGTAGGCCACCTGCTCACTGGAGCTACTCTGGCCGATCTCCCCCAAGCCCTCCTGCTCCAACATCTCCACCACCTCCTTACGCTGCACATCTGCAGATGGTGGAGGAGAAATGGGATAAAAATATATAATTAAATTAATAATTATGATCAAATTAAGTCAGATTTATACACTGCAGCTGCTCTGGCTGATCTCCCCCAAGCCCTCCTGCTCCAACATCTCCACCACCTCCTTACGCTGCACATCTGCAGATGGTGGAGGAGAAATGGGATAAAAATATGGGATAAAAATATATTGGTCACAATTCACATTTGGATAGTCCTAATCACAATTTATTTAGCTGGCTGAGGTAAATGAGACATTAAATGAACTGATGGGAGAAAACACATGAATACGCTAATACTGGCCTACAAAGCCAAAGAGCAGTAACTACGCCAACATCACAAGTGAGGAGATATTCAAATACAATTCTATTGTCACTCAGTAACATTATCACGAGGTCACAAGGAGGCAAGTCCACATATCAGAAGGAGCCCATCGACTAGTAAGCTGCATGCCCATCCATCCCACTGGTCGCCTCACCTAGCTGCTGCTTCAGCTGGCCCAGTTCTCCGCGGAGCTGGTCGTTCTCACGTTCGTACTCGCTGGTCAGGGACTCACGCTCCTCCAGCAGGTTACGAATGTGCTCCACATAGTTCTCCACCTGAGAGCAAGACACACACACACACACACACACACACACACACACACACACACACACACACACACACACACACACGCACAACACACCAAGTAAAATTAAACAAGATGAAGTGTTAGGGGGGCCGGGGCAGTAATAGCCCAGTTATGAGGGAGCTGGTCGTAGCTCCATAGTGCACGCCGGCCCTCTCCACCAGTGGAACATTGTAATAGTCATTGAAAAGTGAACTACCATAGTACTACACAGGCTTGTACGAAATTCCGAATGGAAAGAATTTCAATTCAAAATAATGCCATAATACAAACACTAGGTGGTGCCATTATCTTGAATTTCTTTGAATTTAACACTAGAACTACCACGGAGGGGTCAATTGACCTTTTTACCTAAAAGCCCCACGAGAGGGTCATTTGACCCTTTGGACCCCCTGCGGACACTCCTTTTGTTGTGGAAATGTGGCTGTTAGCAGCTCACAGCTGTCACTTGAGTCACAGAGTCGCTTGAGCCTGTGTGGGGAAGGGGACCCCAAGGCAAGCTTTTAGTATTGAGGTAGGTTATGAATAGTAGCAATTTGCGCGCTCTCTGCATACAACCAATGAGAGTGAATTATAATATATCCCACAAGTCCAGCTCACCATGTTTAAAAAAAATAAAATACACAAACATATCTATATTGCTATTTCAAACACATTTGTGTGTATAATGGTTGCCATCATTGACCTAAAGAAATATAGTAATTAAATATAGGCTACCTTGCTACTTTGCTGTTGTTATAATTTAAATGAATCACCGTCACGTTTTAGTCTACCCTGCTGGTCTATAATAGCGTCCGATGGCTATGGCGTAATGCCGTCAATGAAACATCTGATGACAGTTTCTAATCGCGTTTCGATGGAAGTGCATTAGATTATTCGAGTACTTGCAGGCCCGGGCCCGTCGGCCAAGGAAGGGGCGAACTCGGGCCCCCTCACAGGCCTGGGGGGCCCGGGCCCGGGGGCAGTTGTCCCCCCAGCCCCCCCTATAGGCCCCCCCTGCCTCTAGCGCTAGAAGTCTCTCAAAAAGAGATGAATAAAGTAAAACAAAAACAATCATGTAGATGGTAATATGTTCTTCACACAGTCAATACGACCCACTGTGGTTCCAATCCTAGAGTGCACGCATATGCAGATTTTTTGGGGTAGTTTTTGATACAAAGAGAACAGGCGCATAAAGTTGATTATGTTCTGTTCCTGTTCAGCAAAATGCTTTGGTCATACACTGTATTGTAAAGCTGGATTCCAAATGTAAAGAGGAGGACACTGACACCCTCAGAATTGGAAACCCAGTCTGCACAGTGTTGGCTACTTATACGTTACAAAATGATAAACAATGAATAATTGACTTACCTGCACATACTGGTGCTACAGCTCTTACTCTGCCAGTATTCCTATCAACTGATACTCTGTAGGCTATATTTGTTTCATAGCTATTTGTTTCTGGATTGGATTGGTCAAATAGATTAGTCACCTGCAATGTTGAACTCTCCTCATTTGTTAGGCAAAAAAGATGTTACTTGTTATATACTAACCTGATTATCATAATTTTGATATGACATCTTCCAAAACGTTCCAAAATATTTTATCTCAATTTCCCAACACTATCTTCAAAATTGAGCAGACTATTCTGCATATGATGACTTATATGAAGAAAATGTGCTGACATGTTTTCAGGACAACCATTACACTGAGAATCAACCAATTGGGATAGATCAGCAAGGTACATTCATTTGAAAGTTGTACTAAATGTAAGCTGATTGTGTTAACTGTAGGATACTTGTACATAGCTATTTGCAAGGATGTACTACATGATTGAGACATGTACAAAAGCATTTGAAATTTGATGAAAGCAATGATAAATGCCTTTCTGTTGTGAGGAACTGCAAATTAGTTTTGGGATTTGTCCATGTTTTGAGAATGACATCTCAGTTTCAAGAAATGAGCCAAACCAATGGAGAAAAACTGTAACACACTGTCCACCAAACTGTGTCCAAACTATCTGTCTTTGCTGCTGATATCTTCATGCAAGTTGCTATTTACCTGTGGTGATTTTGGAGGCTGACAGCCCTTGGGAAGAAGCTGTCCCTGTTTGTCTTGGCTGTTACCACTGTAAGGTGTGACCCCCTCACCCCTCACCCCACACACGGCCCCTAACAGCCTCATTACCATAACAAAATGAGTGATTAGTGTATTAGGTAAAAGCCACCGGGTCAAATGACCCCTCTCTGGTACTTCTAGGTAGGCAGAAAAATCCTGGTAGTTCTAGTGTTAATCTACACCACCCATTGAAAGTACATAGAACACCACCACCTAGTGTTCGTATTATGGCATTACTTTGAATTGAAATTCTTTCCATTCGGAATTTCGTACAAGCCTGGTACTACACTACTATGACATAACACAGGGCCTTTAGTAATGCACTACGACTTGGTCATTGCCATTCTGGTAACAGCACATTCATAATGCTGTCGCGTCTTAACGGGTTAAAATCTAAAGGTTGCCGGTTCGGATCTCATCCATGGCTGAAGGGCCCTTGAGCAAGACAGCTAACTCCAAATTGCTACAGGGGCTGTAACCAATACCCTGTACCTAATCTGCCCTACAATATCAGAACGCAGTATCTTGAAAATGGTCGAAAATGGGTTTAGACCGGAAATAGGCTTTAAAATACCTTCTTTTTCTTGTGTTAAAATTTTTTGGTACAACTTTGTCCCGTTTCAGAAAAAAACGATAAAAACTGATTATACTGCGCTTTTTGGTTTTAGGAGGTTACGTCGTACTAGCCAAGAACACAGTATAATGCGCATTATACTGCACTTCTCCATTGACACCGTGGTTTTGGTGTAGACAGTAATACCACAACAGAACGCAGTATAATGATTTTTCGCTAAAAAGTAATGAGAATGTTGATTTTTTAGTTTTTTTCTTGTGTGCATGAATTTCCACCACAAAAAAGTATTCTATGGAAGTGTCATCTCCACTTTACCTCTAACACAGTTGCGTGGCCAGAAAGGAAACTTTAAAGCCCTTTTTCTCAGTTTGCCATTTTGAATTATACTGCGTTCTGAAATTGTAGGGCAGTAATGTAAGTCACTTGGTATAATGAAAACCCTTAGCTAAATGTCATTTTCAAATGAGCTAAATGAAGTAATTGTATTATTACAGAATAGCAATTGTATAGTATAGTACTGGTAGTATTATAGTATAGTAACTATTATTCTCTTGGTTTTGGCAAAGGACGCGCTCAACTTCTTGGAAAAACGAAAGTCTTTGGGTGCGCGATAAAATGTATCAACTTAAGGAAGAAAAATCCACGCACTGATGAAGGCTTGATAGCCGAAACGCGTTTGCTTTTTGGACATGGTGGTAATATAAATAAATAATGAGACGCAGTTTGTGAGTGCGGATTTTTCTTCCTTAAGCAAAAATGTTTTGCCTGTGACTCCAATCCCACATTTAGTCTGGTTTATCAGGCTACCACTATGCACTACGATGGAGGTTGGAGGCACTAATCTGAATTGGATGCCTCACTTGTGGATTGCCAATTAAAAGAAGACAAATGCTAGTGAGATCTTGATGCTTTAACAACACGTCATCCTGAAGCTCAGGTGAAATGGCGGCAGTGAAACTCCACTGAGGTGGTGTGATGGCAGCCTTTTTGCATGATGTACACTCAGGCAAATACGTCACTGACCTATCTGGCTCACCTGACGACAGTTTTATATGGTGCAAACAGTAGATCTGTCTCATTTCACTAGAGACCTGTGGCCCGTCTGTAGTACCTGCTGTGGGGAAGACAGATCAGGTTTCCAGGAGCAAGTGCGTGACTGCCAGCTCGCAGCTGCTTGCTGCTCATTAACCATGCTTTTGGAGAAGGTACTCCTTAGATACGGCTACTGTCTCTCTCTCTCTCTCTTTCTCTCTCTCGCTCTCTCTCTCTCTTGCACACACACACACACACATGCACACACTCCACCTGCTGTCTCTCTGAGAGTTGATATGTCTGTGAATGTTCTCATTCGCCCAGGTCATATGCCCATGCTGATTGCCAGCTCTGTGTATTATGGACAGTGCCTGCTTTCGAATATGCTGACTCCCGTCCTCCCCAGCTCCCTTTGTTGTGGCTAGGCTGACGGCAGGAAAACTTAACATGTGTATTAAGTTCATTATGTCTAACTTTTAAATTAAACACCTAGGGTTTCCTTTTGCCTTAAGACATGGAAAAGTTTTTATCTTTTACCTGACATGTTTCGACGGTGTTACTTCCGTCTTCATCCTCTCTAACAGCAGGAGGTGTGACCAACCTGTCATTATTGGCAGGGAGGTCACACCTCCACAACAACATCAGCAACAACATCAAAGCACGTCACTCATCAACATCACAGTGACCCTCTGATGAAGACGGAAGTAACACCGTCGAAACATGTCAGGTAAAAGATAAAAACTTTTACATGTCTTGAGGCAAAAGAAAACCCTAGATGTTTAAGGAAAACTTAAGTTTTCTAAGAGGCGGGGCATCAGCCAAACGTGAGGCCACAAGCACAGGCCGAGGATGGGAGTCTGCATATTGGAAAGCACTCAGTGTCTGGGACTGCCTCCTCCTCCTCCTCCTCCTCCTCCTCCTCCTCCTCCTCCTCACCTCCTTCATCCCCTACTCCTCCTCCTCCTCCTCCTCCTCCTCACCTCCTTCATCCCCTACTCCTCCTCCTCTTCCTCCTCCTCCTCCTACTCCTCACCTCCTTCATCCCCTACTCCTCCTCCTCCTCCTCCTCCTCCTCCTCCTCACCTCCTCCTCCTCCTCCTCCTCCACCTCCTCCTCCTCCTTCATCCCCTGTTCCTCCTCCTCCTCCTCCTTCATCCCCTGTTCCACCTCCTCCTCCTCCTCCATCATCCTGCTCCACCTCCTCCTCCTCTTTCATCCCCTGTTCCTCCTCCTCCTCCTCCTCCTCACCTCCTTCATCCCCTACTCCTCCTCCTCCTCCTACTCCTCCTCCTCCCCCTCCTCCTCCTACTCCTCCTCCTACTCCTACTCCTCCTCCTCCTCCTCACCTCCTTCATCTCCGAGGCCTGCTGTGTGCGGACGGTTTGCAGCTCCGCGGAGGAGGAGAGCAGCTCCGCCTCCCTGCGGACTAGCTCCTCCCACAGGTGGCACAGCCGCTGCTCCGGGGAGGCGTCCGAGGGCACCCCATCCTTCTGCAGCCGCCGGGAGATCTCCTCCAGCACTGCTGCTGCCCCCTGCTGGTTGATCTCCTGCAGCGCCGCCGGTGCCCCCTGTGAAACCATAATAAGATATGATACGATACGATACGATGATCGTTTATTGTCAGTTTTGAAATTCATTTTGCATCCCTCAGCAAGGCTCGTTTAAGACAGGACATACACATAACATCACAAGACTATTGCAAAATTTACAAAAACAGAACAGGGGACCCTGGACTAGTAACCCAGGGGACATGAGAATGATAAGACGATGATGAGCTTTGCATTTTATAGAAACCGTAAGACAGGGGTGGGGAACTGTTTTCATTCGAGGGCAACTTCAAATTTTATGAACACAAACCAGGGTTCCCACCTGCACTTTTGGCCTATATCGAAGGCGACCACCTTTACAACAGACAGACCCCAGCTTCACTAGGTCCCCTGAAAATATAACTTAATTATGTTGCAAATGTAGTTACTAAGATTCCTTTACAAAGCATATCATATTTCATGTGAAACATTCAAATGATATCGGGGGCCAGATAAGATGGCCTCAATGTCCGAGTATGGCCTGAGACGTACAGTAAGTTCCTCACCCGTGTCATAAGAGATAATGACGATGATAAGTTTTGCATTTTACAGTTGCAATAGGGTGTAAGCCTAGTCACTGGGGATTTAGAGGGGAAGGATCAAATGTAGTGTTGGTGTGAATCAAACAGAAGGCAAGTGAAGTCACTCCACCTCCACAGTCTTTGAAATGTTTACTCCAACACCAGCCATAAAAACAAACATTAACAGAATGCACAATTTAGTCAATTAAATTATAAAAAACAAAGCACCATTTAAAAAAAAAAACGTATTTACAAAGTCACACAATGATACAAGTTGAAGTACCTCCATCTTCAGATGTTCTTAAAGGGGCAGGCTTGAGTGGAATGAATGTCATCATTCTTCAGTTTTCTTTGGCTAATTCTTTTGGTATCCCAAGGGAGAATGACATGTCCTCTCTGTAGTGCGCAACTTGTATACAGGTATGCCCTCTCCATATTCAGGCCACAAGTTACCAAATGCAACCCAGGAGAAAATGTGGGGTTTTCTTAGGGATGATGGCACATCGAAATGGCTCAAAGACAAAACATCCTCAGATATATAAATTCCCAAATGCACCCTGAGGTAAAGATGACCACAATGTACGCATGGTTTTGTAAATGGTTGTCTCAAAAGCAAAGGCAGATAGCTTTCACGACAGTCCACAATGTTGTTCAGACGTCTGTCGTTAGTGTCTTCCCACAAGCATTCCAATCGGCACGAAAACAATCTGCACGCCAACTCTTTAGGAGAAGAGACAACTGTTACATGATCAGTTTCAACAGATTTCACTACTCTTCTCTTACTGTAATAGGCTGTCTTAAATCCTACTAGCCATATGATGCCTAGTTAGCTAGCTAAGTCCCAACCATATGTTTACGCTCTGCGCTTTGAACAACTACCTCAAGACATGCGTAACAACAGCCGTTATAACAAGGGTTAACTACAACGATCTCACAATAACCATACAGGAAAAAATACTCAACTTTGGGGCCAGCCTGGCTAACACGCTAGCACTTAAGCCAACACATACTCCCAAGTAATGCAAGCAACTACACCCCAAACCTGCGGCGAGGGCCCTAAATGTTGAGCTGGTTTCACCGACAAGGCTGAAACTTTAACTTAGCTCATGCGTCGCTGTTTGTCAGCACACATGTGGAAGATTCGAGCACAACAGCTGCCACATTAGCATGGAATGTGGGATAAAGAGTCCTCGGTTTGCATTTGCTTCGCTTGTGCCTGAAGTGTCCATCAAGTGGTTTGGAGTTGGAACCTTGGCAACGGATTGAACCATTTTTGTGGGTTGGATAGGGGGATCCTTTGCCTTCTGTTGAATGGTTCCGCCTTGCTCAAACTGTTATCAACTTGAAAACTTTGTAACTTGTTAATGATGTTAACCACTGCTGCTATACGAGAGAACCATGCACCGTTTGATTCTCCGAGCGACATTGTTATTATTACGCACGCAAAAGGGGGTTGAGTCTCCTGCGTAATTTGGGCAAAGCGTGGGCGGGTATCTTCGAAGTGACTGGGAGAAGTGAGTTTGGGATGTGTTATTGCTGTCCTTGTGCTGGGATGGAGAATTGATGATTGATGCTGCATCTGCTTCGCTGTAAATACCGCAATAAGGATGACGAGGATGAAGAATGGAATAAAAAAGTATTGGCAAGTATTAGGGAACCCGTGGACATCCATCTAAGGGCTGTCTATCACTAACTGCACTGAGGAAGGTGTCATCAATGATATTTTGCACATCATGTGCATGCAGGGAAGCTGTCTGACGGGGGGACGGGGGGCATAATTGGGCCCTCATTACATTGAATGTATGGGGGGGAGGGGGGGGGGGGGGTCATGACATTGAATGGGGGGGGGGCTTTCAGATGGCTTTGTCCTGGGCCCGTCCAAAGCTGTCAGCGGCCCCCTGTGTGCATTAAAGGGACACTGTGTGAGATTTTTAGTTGTTTATTTCCAGAATTCATGCTGCCCATTCACTAATGTTACCTTTTTTATGAATACTTACCACCACCATCAAATTCTAAGTATTCAATATGACTGGAAAAATTGCACTTTTCTTACATGAAAAGGGGGATCTTCTCCGTGGTCCGCCATTTTGAATTTCCAAAAATAGCCATTTTAAGCTGCAAAAATGACTGTACTTGGGCCAAACTAGAAAATATCCGTTTATTACTTAGTAAACTTTCATGAAAAGGTCAAATTTGGCAATAGGCGACACAGTTTCAATGAGCAGCATAGTTGCAGTACCTTTTTTGGCCATTTCCTGCACAGTGTCCCTTTAAGGAGTGAATATGTCAAAGGTCAGGTATGGGGTAGCATATTAGGAGCGAAGAAGTGTTTATCAATGAAATGGTGTGTACTTTGAGATGAACTTTTCGGGGCATGGTGAGGTTGTAATAATATAAAGCCTGAATGTAAGATGCAGTTCATCTACTGTATTTGGGCTGTACAAGCAGTAGACTACAGCCTAGGAGGCCTACAGTGGTCCTCAGCCTTTTTTGATTAAACGGGGTTCCTGATGCCCCCTAAGGGGGCTGTACCACCAACGTTGAGAAACACTAGCCTAGTAGAAGGAAGGTTGGTATTAAAATACATAGCTGTGTCTGTCCTTACGAATTCACATCTTGCAGAAAGGAAAATTAACAATCATCAACATAAATAATGAAGAAATGAACAGAATCTGGACAAGGATCAGTAACTTGCAAGTGAATATACATTTTCGTGAAGAGTCACCTGGCCAGAGTTGGATATTGGTGCCAAAAAGAGCCTTAAAGGGGTATGCCACTATTTTGGGGCTTAATACAGTTAAAATTGTTGGCTGGGGTTTATAAAGGTGGTAAAGTGTCTTATTTTTCACGTTAAGCGTTGTCTTGCTTTAAGACAAGTTAAAAGAGTAAAATACAGTAAAATACAGTATGATGATTGGCATACTACACTCACTGTATGTCCAACTGCCCTCTGCTGCTTCCATGTCCACAGTGTGCAGCTCTGATAATGAAATAAGGATCAGAGGAAAGAGTTGTTCGCTCTAATAAACGAGCATGAAGTCAAGAAAGTGTGCGGTAGACTTCTTTCCTTTGAAGTATTGAACATTCCTGCATTTACCAGCACCTAGGAGCTGTGCATGGAACTTTGAACTGTTGAATGAAATAAGGATATTATTGTACTGAGCATGTCTTATGTATAAGTGTAGCCTAACTGTTGTCTGTTTCCTTCCAATCTAATAATCTAATCTATGGGGATCATCTGACTCCTTCTGGTAACTGGTGCCAGTGGGAGAAGTCCTCCTCTCCTCTCTCCGTCCACTCCTACGCTGCGCCGCCTATCCTGTAATTTCCCCAATTTTCACCCAATTATCATGTTTGCTTTAAAAAGCACTTTTGTTGAGATTAAAACTCTGTAGCCACATGTATTTTTTTTTGTCCACACATCAACACATTTCATTCAAGGAAAGAAATCACTCTATGGGTAGAGTGTATGAGTGTCCCGAGGAAGAGTGTGAGTGTGTGTGTGAGTGTCCTGTGTCCTAGCAGCCAGCCATGTGTCCAGACTGGGGGGGTGTGGAGTAACTTGTGTGCCTCTGTGTCTCCTCTGCAGTCCTCTGGGTGGGTCCAGTTTGACTAAATTTAAGGTGGTGATGGTGGTGGTGGAGGTGATGGTGGTGGTGGTGGTGCTGGTGTTGGCGGTGGCGGTGGTGGTGGTGGTGGTGGTGATGGTGGAGAGATCAGAGAAGTGGGGAAGTGATGTGTGCCAGAGCAATGGGCACTCTGTTACACGCCACGGGCAGGAAATGAGGGTTTAGATTTTTCCTCCGACGACTTTTCCTTAAAAAATAGAACTCCACAGCATTCCTACCCTCCTTCTAGTGGACGGCTGGAGTATACGAGGGGCTATTATAGCGAAGGGAATACAAGGGGAGTGGCAAAGGCACAACCAAGGGAGCGCTTCTGGGGAGAGACACTGTGTGGTACTACGCTTGGGATTTGTACATAACAGAACAGCATTGCAAGTAAGTAAACCATACAATTGATCGGAGATTTTTGTTTATAGGAAGGCACTATCAGTTGGCTACATTGAAATACATAGCCAGTGGCTTGAGGTTTGTTGGTCATTGGGTTGGGAGTTATTTAGTTGTTGATGTTGTTGTATTTACACTCCTGGTAGTGTAGCGTTTTCATAAAGACTAACAGACACTATTCTAAAAAAAACTAAGATCAAAGTATACATCAACAAACACAGAATTCCCAAGCTTTGCAAGAACACCATAAGTATTTCTATACAGTTCAGAAACTTAAAAGTGGTCAATTCCATCATGATATAGGTGAAAACGTAGGTTTGTTGTGTAGTGTTTTCGGTATTACTGACCAAAGAGACGGAAACTCTTGAGTGCCATTGCGTGATTGGACTTGACTTGAGGATGCTCGAGAGCTAATGAAATAAACAAAGGCCATCAGCATCTGGGCCATCAGGGCACAAAACCCAAACTGTTTCCCTCCCAATACAAACAATGCAGTCACTATTTATCCGCCGGGGAGGGGGGTTA